>NW_027262734.1:12500-24020 GCF_902827115.2 Pseudochaenichthys georgianus | reverse complement strand
GCAGGAGACAACAAAACAAGGTGGATTTCAAGAGACAACAAAACAACGAGGTGGATGGCAGGAGACAACAAAACAACAAGGTGGATTTCAAGAGACAACAAAGCAACGAGGTGGATGGCAGGAGACAACAAAGCAACAAGGTGGATGGCAGGAGACAACAAAACAACAAGGTGGATTTCAAGAGACAACAAAACAACGAGGTGGATGGCAGGAGACAACAAAGCAACAGGTGGATGGCAGGAGACAACAAAACAACAAGGTGGATTTCAAGAGACAACAAAACAACGAGGTGGATGGCAGGAGACAACAAAGCAACGAGGTGGATCGGCAGGAGACAACAAAACAACAAGGTGGATTTCAAGAGACAACAAACAACGAGGTGGATGGCAGAGGAGACAACAAAGCAACGAGGTGGATGGCAGGAGAGACAACAAAACAACAAGGTGGATTTTCAAGAGACAACAAAACAACGAGGTGGATGGCAGGAGACAACAAAGCAACAAGGTGGATGGCAGGAGACAACAAAGCAACAAGGTGGATGGCAGGAGACAACAAAGCAACAAGGTGGATGGCAGGAGACAACAAAACAACACGGTGGATGTCAAGGAGACAACAAAGCAACAAGTGGATGGCAGGAGACAAACCAAAACAACAAGTGTGATATTCAAGAGACAAAAAACAACGAGGTGGATGGCAGGAGACAACAAAGCAACAAGGTGGATGGCAGGAGACAAACAAAACAACAAGGTGGATTTCAAGAGACAACAAAACAACGAGGGTGGATTGGCAGGAGAGGAGACAACCAAAGCAACAAGGTGGATGGCAGGAGACAACCAAAACAACAAGGTGGATTTCAAGAGACAACAAAACAACGAGGTGGATGGCAGGAGACAACAAAAGCAACGAGGTGGATGGCAGGAGACAACAAAACAACAAGGTGGATTTCAAGAGACAACAAAACAACGAGGTGGATGCAGGAGACAACAAAGCAACGAGGTGGATGGCAGGAGGACAACAAAACAACAAGGTGGATTTCAAGAGACAACAAAAACAACGAGGTGGATGGCAGGAGACAACAAAGCAACAAGGTGGATGGCAGGAGACAACAAAGCAACAAGGTGGGATTGGGCAGGAGACAACAAAGCAAACAAGGTGGATGGCAGGAGACAACAAAACAAACAAGGTGGGATTTCAAGAGACAACAAAGCAACAAGGTGGATGGCAGGAGACAACAAAACAACAAGGTGGATGGCAGGAGACAACAAAGAGCAACAAGGTGGAAAGGCCAGAGAACAACAAAGCAACAAGGTGGATGGCAGGAGACCACAACACAACGAGGTGGAGGCAGGAGACAACAAAGCAACAAGGTGGATGGCAGGAGGACAACAAAACAGGTGGATTTCAAGAGACAACAAAAACAACGAGGGTGGATGGCAGGAGATGACAACAAAGCAACAAGGTGGATGGCCGGAGACAACAAAGCACCAAGGGTGGATTGGCAGGAGACAACAAAGCAACAAGTTGGATGGCAGGAGACAACAAAACAACAAGGGTGGATTTCAAGAGACAACAAAGCAACAAGGTGGATTGGCAGGAGACAACAAAAACAACAAGGTGGATTTCAAGAGACAACAAACAACGAGGTGGATGGCAGGAGACACAAAGCAACAAGGTGGATGGCAGGAGACAACAAAACAACAAGGTGGATTTCAGAGACAAACAAAACAACGCGGTGGAATGGCAGGAGACAACAAAGCAAAGGGGGATGGCAGGAGACAACAAAACAACAAGGTGGATTTCAAGAGACAACAAAACACGAGGTGATGGCAGGAGACAACAAAAGCCAACGAGGTGGATTGGCAGGAGGACAACAAAACAACAAGGTGGATTTCAAGAGACACAAAACAACGAGTGGATGGCAGGAGACAACAAAGCAACAAGGGGATGGCAGGAGACAACAAAGCAACAAGGTGGATGGCAGGAGACAACAAAGCAACAGGTGGATGGCAGGAGACAACAAACAACAAGGTGGATTTCAAGAGACAACAAAGCAACAAGGTGGATGGCAGGAGACAACAAAACAACCAGGTGGGATGGCAGGAGACAACAAAGCAACAAGGTGGATGGCAGGAGACAACAACACAACGAGTTGGATGGCAGGAGACAACAAAGCAACAAGGTGGATGGCAGGAGACAACAAAACAACAAGGTGGATTTCAAGAGACAACAAAACAACGAGGTGGATGGCAGGAGACAAACAAAGCAACAAGGTGGATGGCAAGGAGACAACAAGCAACAAGTGGATGGCAGGAGACAACAAAGCAAACAAGGTGGATGGCAGGAGACAACAAAACAACAAGGTGGATTTCAAGAGACAACAAAGCAACAAGGTGGATGGCAGGAGACAACAAAACAAACAAGGTGGATGGCAGGAGACAACAAAGCAACAAGGTGGAAGGCAAGAGACAACAAAGCAACAAGGTGGATGGCAGGAAGACAACCAAAACAACAAGGTGGATTCAAGAGACAACAAAGCAACAAGGTGGATGGCAGGAGACAACAAAACAACAAGGTGGATGGCAGGAGACAACAAAGCAACAAGGTGGAAGGCAGGAGACAACAAAACAACAAGGTGGATGGCAGGAGACAACAAAACAACAAGGTGGATGGCAGGAGACAACAAAACAACAAGGTGGATGGCAGGAGACAACAAAACAACAAGGTGGAAGGCAGGAGACAACAAAACAACAAGGTGGATGTTTAGGATGCATGGAAACATTGTAGTTGTAGAAGCAAGAGAGTAGATGAAGGCTCTCTGCACCAGAGTGCATATAAGTGCTAGTTCAGAATGTCAACATTAGCAGTAGCATCTGAACAAGCTAACAATGCTATAGCGCTAACATGCTGATGTTCACCGTCTCAGTTTAGCTTGTTAACATAATAATAATTTACTTTAAATTAAAGATACTGTTTGAGGCACAAATGGGTATGTAAAAGGGTATAACCTACTGTCTCCTAAATGGGTGGTTTGAACGTATTTGTATTTAATTTTACGCTAGCATTGCATTTACATCGCTAACAAACATGGTTAGCCTTACACAAGATAAGTGAGCTCCGGCTTTTTAGATTGTTAGTTGATGTTAGCTTAACATTTCAACACAGTGTGGCTAACGTTAGCACGCTGTGTTGATCTAACGAGAGTTTGTTGTTGAAACAGAGAAATTGGTCGGATTTGTCCGTCTGAGAAATGTCCTTTTAGTGTGTCGAAGATAGCTGGTAAAAATTGCTCCCAGATTTACTTTTTATGACCAATAGGGCGAAAGAATCAGATATCTTTAAGACCGACTCCTAATCTTTTTAGGAGGTGAAGAATTGGTGACACCACAGGTACAGGGGAATTGAACTCTCAGTGCTGCGTCTCTTTTCTAAATCGTCTCTGGTGAAACTTGTAGAGCAGACGGAAAGATAGCATCACCCACAGAGCCACGTTTTGACATTTAACGCAACATCTGCAGAGCTTAAAACTCCAATCTGCTGAAATCTTAAGTGCTCTGCAAAGTACTTCTGTCATGTCGTGCAAGGTGTAAAAACGGAATTCATTTCCTGGCCTGCAGTACTATCTGAGAGCGACACACATGACGGCGTTTTAATCAGAGAGTGCAGCGAGAGGAACCCAGGAGCGAGAGGAGGGGGAGAATAAAAAGAAACAACAAACAAAGGAATTCAATTGAGCCTTTTAAATCCTCTCCTACGACCTCTGAGCCGTCTGCAGATGGTGGGAGGCATTGGAGTGCAAATACTTCGTTACTGTACTTAATAATAATTATAATAATAATACATTTGATCTGTAAAGTACCTTTCATGGCTAACAGCAATCCAAGGTGCAAACAGGAGGCAGAATAAAAACAAACAAAAGTTTAATCAAAGGCTTTTTAAAAAGAAAGGTTTTTAGGCCTTCCTTGAAGGCGTCAGTGGTCTGTGGAGTCCTCAGGAGGTGGTATGTGTCTGTGGAGTCCTCAGGAGGTGGTATGTGCCTGTGGAGTCCTCAGGAGGTCTGTGGAGTCCTCAGGTGGTCTGTGGAGTCCTCAGGTGGTCTGTGGAGTCCTCAGGTGGTCTGTGGAGTCCTCAGACTGGTCTGTGGAGTCCTCAGGAGGTGGTCTGTGGAGTCCTCAGGAGGTGGTCTGTGGAGTCCTCAGGATGTCTGTGGAGTCCTCAGGAGGTCTGTGAGTCCTCAGGTGGTCTGTGGAGTCCTCAGGTGGTGGTCTGTGGAGTCCTCAGGTGGTCTGTGGAGTCCTCAGGTGGTGGTCTGTGGAGTCCTCAGGAGGTCTGTGGAGTCCTCAGGAGGTGGTCTGTGGAGTCCTCAGGAGGTCTGTGGAGTCCTCAGGTGGTGGTTCTGTGGAGTCCTCAGGAGGTCTGTGGAGTCCTCAGGTGGTCTGTGGAGTCCTCAGGTGGTCTGTGGAGTCCTCAGGTGGTCTGTGGAGTCCTCAGGAGGTGGTCTGTGGAGTCCTCAGGAGGTCTGTGGAGTCCTCAGGTGGTCTGTGGAGTCCTCAGGAGGTCTGTGGAGTCCTCAGGAGGTCTGTGGAGTCCTCAGGTGGTCTGTGGAGTCCTCAGGAGGTGGTCTGTGGAGTCCTCATGGAGGTCTGTGGAGTCCTCAGGTGGTCTGTGGAGTCCTCAGGTGGTCTGTGGAGTCCTCAGGTGTGGTCTGTGGAGTCCTCAGGAGGTCTGTGGAGTCCTCAGGAGGTCTGTGGAGGCCTCAGGTGGTCTGGGGAGTCCTCAGGAGGTGGTCTGTGCAGTCCTCAGGTGGTCTGTGGAGTCCTCAGGTGGTCTGGGGGGGAATTCCACAGGTGAGGAGCAGCTGCACAGAAAGCCCGATCCCCCAAATGTGCGGAGTTTGGTCCTCGGGGGAGAAGCCGATGGTTGGTTGTGGAGCGGAGGTTGCGTGTGGAGGTTTGGGATGTGAGAAGTTCTTTCAGGTATAGAGGAGCGTTCCCGTGGATGCACTGATCCGTGGATGCATCACTTAAGTACATGTTTCTGGTATCAGTACTTTACTCCACTACTTATTTTTCTGACGACTTTTTTCTTTGACTTCTCACATGTTGAACTCAAATACCTGTACTTTCTACTTCTTACATGTTGAACTCAAATACCTGTACTTTCTACTTCTCACATGTTGAACTCAAATACCTGTACTTTCTACTTCTTACATGTTGATCTCAAATACTTGTACTTTCTACTTCTTACATGTTGAACTCAAATACCTGTACTTTCTACTTCTTACATGTTGAACTCAAATACCTGTACTTTCTACTTCTTACATGTTGAACTCAAATACCTGTACTTTCTACTTCTTACATGTTGAACTCAAATATCTGTACTTTCTACTTCTCACATGTTGAACTCAAATACCTGTACTTTCTACTTCTTACATGTTGAACTCAAATACCTGTACTTTCTACTTCTTACATGTTGAACTCAAATACCTGTACTTTCTACTTCTTACATGTTGAACACAAATACCTGTACTTTCTACTTCTCACATGTTGAACTCAAATACCTGTACTTTCTACTTCTTACATGTTGAACTCAAATACCTGTACTTTCTACTTCTCACATGTTGAACTCAAATACCTGTGCTTTCTACTTCTTACATGTTGAACACAAATACCTGTACTTTCTGGTCTTCTCTAAAGAAGAGGGACCAATGGAAACGTTGTCATGTAGCCATTGGTCACCATGGAAACATGCATTAGCTAACTATGACATTATTGTTCTATTGATATAAAGGGAGGTCAGGTACTCTTTAAAGCAGCTGCTAGCTATGGGTACTTTTTACTGAAGCACACTTCAAAGCCTCTTTACTTTGACTTGAGTAAAGAAGTTTATTCAGTACTTTCTACTTTCACCAGAGTATTTTAAAACACGAGTATCTGTACTTCTCCTTGAGTAAAGGATGTGTGTGTACTTGTACCACCTCTGAAACCCTTCTTCACTGATCCTGGCCCCCGAGGCAAAGCTCATCTCATTCTCCTGTAAATAAATAACAACAACAAAACAGCAACAAGAGGGTGCACCCCGGCAGAAGGGACCTGCTGGCCGTCGGGTCACAGATGGCTGAACATCCTCCCTCCCACCACTTCTCGGGGCTGACGGGCTTCGGGTCGATCGCTGAAACGGGCCAAATGTTTTGATTGTTGACACCGGCTCCGATGGGAACAACACGATGGCAATACTCAACTAAAGGGGGCGAATCAAAGAGCAACGCTTAAACAAGATGCTGAAAAGCCTGGTTGACTAAGACGGACGTTTTCTTTTTGAACTGTTCATATTTTTATCGTATTTATGTCTTTATAAAAACCTCTAAACACGATCTGGTTCCAGACGGGAGGAAGCGGGTATCACTGCTAACTGATATCCGAATGTTTTGGGGGTTTTAAAACCGTTTTGTTTCCTACATTTTAAATCTGCAGGGCTTTGGGTCGAGCCCTGAATCGGGCCAAATGCCGTGGTTGTTGACACCGGCTCAGATGGGAACAACACAATGGCAATAATTAACCAAAGGGGGGCTGAATTAAAGAGGGTCTTAATGTGAGATGGGCGGCGGATGACTCATTTTGCATTAGGCTTTGAAGAGGATTCCCTCGTGGCATTAAAAGCCTGCGCGTCTTGGCACCTCGCTCAATAGGAAGGCAGGCGGTTTATTTGCGCTGCATTAGTGTTGAGCCTTTGTTCTCCCTCAGGGCCGTCAAATGGAGAGGCGCTCCCTGAGATGTTTTATAGATACTTTCCCCGCAAAGGCAGCTGAGCTCGGCAGCATGAAGCAGCTCAGAATATTAAAGTGTCCTCCGTCCATGCGTCAGTGAACACGGACCAGAACGACCAGCCAGAGATGGCGAGATACACTTTTAATATAGTATATTTTATTATTGTTTTAATATTGTCTGCTTATCCGTATTATTGTGTTGCATTGTGGGAGAAGCCTGTGACCTAAGATGTTCAACGACATAATTACTCTGCATGTTAGTTTGACAATAAAGAACCTTGAACCCTTGTGTACACACATCCTTTACTCAAGGAGAAGTACAGATACTCGTGTTTAAAAATACTCTGGTGAAAGTAGAAGTACTGAATAAACTTCTTTACTCAAGTCAAAGTAAAGAGGCTTTGAAGTGTGCTTCAGTAAAAAGTACCCATAGCTAGCAGCTGCTTTAAAGAGTACCTGACCTCCCTTTATATCAATAGAACAATAATGTCATAGTTAGCTAATGCATGTTTCCATGGTGACCAACGGCAACATGACAACGTTTCCATTGGTCCCTCTTCTTTGGAGAAGACCAGGAAGTGATGGATACACGGATCGTGTTCCAACCAATAGGCACGCAGTGACTCTGAAGAATAATGACCACGCACCAACACACATTCAGACTAAAGGAACCAGCTGTTTGGGAAATGAGAGAAGTAGAAAGTACAAGTATTTGAGTTCAACATGTGAGAAGTAGAAAGTACAGGTATTTGAGTTCAACATGAGAGAAGTAGAAAGTACAGGTATTTGAGTTCAACATGAGAGAAGTAGAAAGTACAGGTATTTGAGTTCAACATGTAAGAAGTAGAAAGTACAAGTATTTGAGTTCAACATGTGAGAAGTAGAAAGTACAGGTATTTGAGTTCAACATGAGAGAAGTAGAAAGTACAGGTATTTGAGTTCAACATGTGAGAAGTAGAAAGTACAGGTATTTGAGTTCAACATGTGAGAAGTAGAAAGTACAGGTATTTGAGTTCAACATGTGAGAAGTAGAAAGTACAGGTATTTGAGTTCAACGTGTGAGAAGTAGAAAGTACAGGTATTTGGGTTCAACATGTAAGAAGTAGAAAGTACAGGTATTTGTGTTCAACATGTAAGAAGTAGAAAGTACAGGTATTTGTGTTCAACATGTAAGAAGTAGAAAGTACAGGTATTTGAGTTCAACATGTGAGAAGTAGAAAGTACAGGTATTTGTGTTAGAAATGTAAGAAGTCAAAGTAAATATTTGTCAGAAAAATAAGTAGTGAAGTAAAGTACTGATACCAGAAACGTGTACTTAAGTACAGTAACAGAGTATTTGTACTCCACTACCTCTCACCTCTGGGGGTTGGCAGCAGAGGGAGAGCGAGGACCATCTGGAGGACAGAAAACATGGTAGACGTCTCCCAGATTGTCTGTTTCTGTCTCAAACGGTGCCAAGAAGAGATGGCACAGAGGACGCTTTTATCTCCACCGGATCCACGTTTAGTCACACTGTTTCAGGGGGGGGGTAACGAAGCTCAATAATTGAAAATGACATGATGCTTATGTTTAACAGACGTAATATTCACTGTCCAAGAAGCATTTCAGTGTGCTAACATGTGCTAACATGTGCTAAAGGAAATGTATGAAACCCTAGCTGGCCTGGATGCTCTGAGTGATATAAGCGTCTTTGAGCATTAGGGAAAGGGCTATACAAATCCAATGCATTATTATTAAATGCTAACAACAGGCTCAAAATATCAAAGCAAATATTTAGATGTTTGGCATGTCTAATGAGTATCATGTTCACCACCTAAACGTAGTTAACGTGCTAATATGTGCTAAATGAACAGTGAAATTAACAAAGCCGTGCTAGCTCGATGCTCTGCGTTAACTGCTCACAATCTCAATGCTTTACTCCACTACTCAAATACCTGTACTTTCTACTTCTTACATGTTGAACTCAAATACCTGTACTTTCTACTTCTTACATGTTGAACTCAAATACCTGTACTTTCTACTTCTCACATGTTGAACTCAAATACCTGTACTTTCTACTTCTTACATGTTGAACTCAAATACCTGTACTTTCTACTTCTTACATGTTGAACTCAAATACCTGTACTTTCTACTTCTCACATGTTGAACTCAAATACCTGTACTTTCTACTTCTTACATGTTGAACTCAAATACCTGTACTTTATACTTCTCACATGTTGAACTCAAATACCTGTACTTTCTACTTCTTACATGTTGAACTCAAATACCTGTACTTTCTACTTCTCACATGTTGAACTCAAATACCTGTACTTTCTACTTCTCACATGTTGAACACAAATACTTGTACTTTCTACTTCTCTCATTTCCCAAACAGCTGGTTCCTTTAGTCTGAATGTGTGTTGGTGCGTGGTCATTATTCTGTAGAGTCACTGCGTGCCTATTGGTTGGAACACGATCCGTGTATCCATCACTTCCTGGTCTTCTCCAAAGAAGAGGGACCAATGGAAACGTTGTCATGTTGCCGTTGGTCACCATGGAAACATTCATTAGCTAACAATGACATTATTGTTCTATTAACATAAAGGGAGGTCAGGTACTCTTTAAAGCAGCTGCTAGCTATGGGTACTTTTTACTGAAGCACACTTCAAAGCCTCTTTACTTTGACTTGAGTAAAAAAGTTTAGTCAGTACTTCTACTTTCACCAGAGTATTTTAAAACACGAGTATCTGTACTTCTACTTGAGTAAAGGATGTGTGTACTTGTACCATCTCTAGTGATGCTGTCTGTATCTTCTGGAGGCTGAAATGCTGATGTAGAGTGAGAGAATGTCCCCGAGGTTCAATTAGCGCGCCGCCACAGGTCCTCTCAGCCTTCATTAGCTACCCGCTGGATCACACACACACACACACACACACACACACACACACACACACACACACACACACACACACACACACACACACACACACACACACACACACACACACACACACACACACACACACACACACACACACACACACACACACACACACACACACACACACACACACACACACACACACACACACACACACGCGCTGGAGGTTGCTGTATTGTGCCGAACCCTCGGGGAAAAGCCTCTCAGCGTTTTAATGGTCTCACGGAGAGCTTCCTCAGAAGTGTTGGCGCTGCCGTGTGCCGTTATGTGGTTTGTTAATTCCTCGGGGAGCGGGGTGTTGCTCCGCCACCTCGGAGCCTTCTTTCCCGCCTCGGCACACACCGTTCCCGGCTAACTAGACTCTCAGGTGTTAACATGCCCAGACACGGTGGAGGCGGAGGAGGAAGTCACAGATTCAGCCCTTTCTCTGCCACCGGCCTTCAGTCGGATCCACCTGTGGCTTTACCCACTTCTGCTGATCGGGACGGGACGACCAGTGTTTGGAGATATCTTTGTTATCGTGCGCGTCGTGGTTCATGTGCTGATTCCATATCAAACTGTGGTTGTTTATGCAATTCACCAAGTTCCTAGGCCACTTATTACGCGAGCATCTCTTGGCTTTGACACGTGTTGAATGAATACCAAAGGGTTCGTGAAGACTGCGGCCGTTTCTCAATGTGGAGTATACCTGCTGCAGAGCCACTAAGTATACTACGTCATCGAGTGGCGCCGAAGGACTGTTTAAATGCATGTTAAATGCCCGCCACTCGATGACGTAGTCTACTTGAAATAGTGGCTCTGCAGCAGGCACTCCACATTGAGAAACGGCCCCAGTGTACTCACCGGAGGCAGGTAACAATTTCAGCGTCCTTTTCATCCAAGTCATACCTCGCAGAGTCCAACAGGCTTTGATGAGTCTACAGTAAGAGCTACTGCACTGCATGGAAACATGCCAACACGCTTACATGTTTACGCAAATCAAAAAGCAGTAGTCTATGTTCCTGGCATAGATGAGAGTGACAAATACTTCCTGGCAAAAAGCACGGCCCCGCCCACTTCAGGGGGAAACAATGCTTTAGAGCGAAGCGGAACATAGCAGTGTCTGAGCTCAACACCTCAAACCACAAATACATCCAGAGGTACGGTTTCTTTACTTCCTCTTGTTGAAGAAAGGAAGAAAATGGAACCGTTTATTTCGTTATATAAAGCTTAAATATGTTAAAAACGGTGTTAAAACTCTGAATGCCATCGCCATGTATCGTATAGTTTAATGCTTTAGCGATATAAACAGGATGTATAACAGAAATCCTGACATGAGCACTCATAAAGACCCGTGTTGGAAAGTACGCACTTCCCCTTTCGAGGAGACGAACTTTCTATGCACTTCCCCTTTCGAGGAGACGAACTTTCTATGCACTTCCCCTTTCGAGGAGACGCACTTTCTATGCACTTCCCCTTTCGAGGAGAACATCTGTGATGTGTTTCCTTTGCGGGAAGTGAACAGTTAGCCAAAGCAACGAAGAAGGACACCTCTAAGCGCACCAGCTTGCACGCACAGGATGTGACAAACCACGTGTCAGACCGTGTGACAAGCCGCGGAAAGAAGAGGATACAAGAAGACGGAGAGCAGTTCCTCTTTAACCAGTTCCAACTTGAACTCTCCAGCTTTAGCAGACGACCGTACACTAACTCATAGTGAGGCAAACCTACGTCTCAGATATGATATGTATCTGATGTGTGGGCTTATAACTTGTGAGTCCAGTGTCAGTTCCTTGGCTGAGGATCGATCCCTGACGGAGACACCAGACAGAACAACGGGTAAGTCGCACCTCGGTAA
>NW_027262734.1:0-7500 GCF_902827115.2 Pseudochaenichthys georgianus | reverse complement strand
AGACGGACAAAAGCTGGTACACAAGGAGACAGCAGTGAGACTACTCCAAATACTACCGGGGTGCTTCACCTGTACTCTTCGTTTATACTTTGATATCATACGTTTTCCAACAATGTAAATACTTCAACTTTTATTAAAGATATTTTACGAGCAGTTGTAAGACTTTCCTGCTGATGATTTAACCAAGTTTCACGCCAATAACAGCCACGATAACGCTCCAAACGAACGCCACTTAAAACCATCTTTGCGACTACATCTAGAAAACCACGTTAAAGTTCACTTTCACCTCCTTGCTTCCCCCGAGAATCCAGTCTGCGTGCTAAGCTACAGGCTAAGTCCCATCTCTGCCTGTATCGCACACCCGGGAACGACATGTATAAACTCTTAATGTAATCACAACGTGTATATTTCCTCCTGACATTCAGATGTATCGATGAGGCAGGACGCCCCCCGCGAGCCGCTCCATATTTACCGGCCAATTACCTCTCTGAGGGTCGACGTGACCGCGGGCTTTTCCAACGCTACGCGAAGGTGAGCGGGTAGTTAAGCAAACGTGGAGTCACCCGGTGCTTTACCCATCACCGATGTCTTATTTCTTCAACTCGAGGACACGTCTCGGAGCGGGAGGACGGATTTCCTCGAGCAAACTGTTGGGAAAGTCCTGAGTGTCCTCTTCCAACATGAGAGTGACATGCTAACAGAGGTATCAACTGCAGCTGTGAACATGACAGGATGTGAGATGACCTGGAAGAGCATCAGGACTGCTTGAGGCATGTGATAGCTGTGTGATGAACATGATGGAGAGAGGCATCATGATGCATCAAGCATGCTCATTTCTGAAAAAAAGTCAGTATTTTTGAGAAAAAAGGTCAGTATTTTGAGAAAAAAGGTCAAGATTTTGAGAAAAAAGTCAGTATTTTGAGAAAAAAGTCAAAATTTTGAGAAAAAAAGTCAGTATTTTGAGAAAAAAGTCAGGATTTTGAAAAAATACAGAATTTTGTGATTTTGTGAAAAAGTCAGTATTTTGTTCATGACAGGATGTGATTACAGAGAAGAACCGATCCCTCCATCTTGTGACTGTGTGACTCCCTCTTGGATATCAGCATGTGAAGGACGTCTGCTCAGGAACTAGCTGTACCAAAAGCCCTCAGGTGGAGTTCTCATCTTCACATTCGAGGTCCGTTTTATTTAAAAGAGGCTGATCCGAGGTTACGGGGAATGGAGGCCGCCTGCAGGAGAGAACATGGTGGATAGATAATGACCCGTCAGAAAGCAAAGAAGATCCCGGGCGTCTTACATCCTCTTCTGAGGTGAAGACACTTCTCGTCACGGGCCTGCCATCGCAGTAATCCCCTCGCCTGCAGCTCCATTAGGAAATGAAACTAGTTGTTGGGCAGGAGGGGGTTAATCCGGCGGTGAAAAAGGGCCTCAGCTGCCCTTTAAAACCACTGTCGGTTTACAGAGACTTCAGACGACCCTTTCACCCTGACCCTTATTGATTCAGGTCACACACACACACACACACACACACACACACACACACACACACACACACACACACAACACACACCACACACACACACACACACACACACACACACACACACACACACACACACACACACACACACACACACACACACACACACACACACACACACCACACAACACACACACACACACACACACACACACACACACTGAGCCCCGCAGCTACAGCACTATAGGGTGCCGTAATGTTTCAATTACTGAAGTATGTCATGGTTCAGGCGTGTCGGGGAAACACGATTCAAAACGTCTGGCTTCCAATTTAGCCTTTTCTGTACTGTAACTTTACTATTTCGGTTATTGTGAACGCACAACGTCTGTGTGTCTGGGGCCACTCTTTGAATATGTTTGGGGGAATCGAAGGATTTGAAAGCCTCTTGATGATAATGTGTGATATTAGAGTATATACCAAGTAGTGACTATCTTATTTTCTCACCAATGTTTTGCCTTTAAAATTGAATATAATGACCGAAGTGACACGATCACTAAGGTTACCATTGCCCGAGCTTCTGAGCCTCTTTCCGCTTGGTTTGACGGCACATCAGCTCTCAAGGACAGCAGTGAGATTTCACCTGTCCACCTTAAACATTGATATCATACGTTTTCAAACAATGTAAATAAAGATGTGCTTCCAAAACGTAGTGGCGTACGGTTAGTAGTATAACGCAGCAATTCTCTATTCTCTAAAACTGTATTTAAATGTGTTTCTGCTGCACTAGTCCTTAATAACACTTTGAATTGCCGTGTGTTGAAAGGTGCTTTATAAATAAACCAGCCATGCCAAAAGTGCAAGTCCCTCAAAATTGTGCTTCAGTACGTTGGTAAATAATGTGGAAGACGGCAGCTGCTGCTAACGCTTCAGCCATAACATCATTATCATTTAATGAGCCTGACAGCCAGGCCCCGCGCACTTTTGGCCACAACACGAGCTCTAATATGAAACACGGGACACAAGACGAGGTCTGTTAGCGTCAAATAATGTGTATTGTTATCTGATTTTAACTGTAGACACCAACTCCCATCTCCAAGACGAGTGAATTAAATACGCTGTAATGTTCAGGGCTGCCTCTGACAGGTATTTACACATGTGTTTACTTTCTGATGAGTTTCTTTATTATCTGTTTGCTCCATTTAAAGGGGACCTATCATGCAAAATGCACTTTTTGATGTCTCTTATACATCAATGTGTCCCCGGTGTGTCGGGGAACTCACGCAGCGTCAGGAAATAAACCCTCTCTCTTTTCCTCCGTACCCAAATCTCTAAAAACGGGGGAACAACGGAGCTGATCCAGATTTGCGTCCGATATGACGTAACATCTGAAATGTGGACCCACGGGCCAATCAGAAACGTTGCTATCAGAAACAATGCCCGACTGTTTTGGACGTAATATGGTCGGTGTTTACATTAGCATGCTAACACTCAGAGCTAACCTGTGCTGGAGAGCATGTGTGTGAAGAAGCAGGAAGTAGAAAGGAACTCACCTTGTGGTGTAACCGGCAAGAGAGAAAGCCTTTGAGCTCCAGACTGTTTCAGATCCTTGATAATCCATGATATGGAGTTTCATCACGGCAGCCTTTAGTTTAGACGGTAGCTGCCGGGTCCCCATGAGCTCAGACCCCTCCTCTTTAAAGCTTTATCCCCGAATCAGCTCTTTAGAAACAGGAAGTGAAACAGAGGGATATGAGGCGTGGCAAGAATCATCTGATTGGTGTTCTGAGCAAAACACTTTATGTTTTTTATATATTTGTATATCTGAGAGCTATGCTATTGCCTAAAATAGCATGAGAGGTGACCTTTAAGTAAAAAGAACAAAGAGAAATCTAATTATTTGAAAGAGACTAAAGCAATGTTGTAAAAATTGAAAAAAAGTTACTCTGATTACATTTATTAACACGTCTTCAATGCATGCTCGGTTAAAATGCATTTAAATTCAGTTAAATAACACAATCCATGTGTATTTGACATGCATATCGTTATTTTACCCGTGTTTACTTTCCGGCGAGTCTCTCAATTATCTGTCTGGACCATTTAAATAAAAAAAAATCTGAAAAATCTAATTATTTAAAAGAGACCAAAGCAATTTTCGTACAAACAGAAGTAAAAAAAGTAAATACTACTAGATTTTTTCAATGTATGCCCGATTCAAATGCATTTAAATTCAGCTAAAAAACATAATTATTGTGTATTTTACATGCATATAGTTATTTGACCTCTGACACCTTCATTGTTTTGTGTTTATAACAAAATAAAGGCTAGACGAGGCGAGGCTAGGCGAGGCTAGGCTAGGCGAGGCTAGGCGAGGCTAGGCGAGGCTAGGCGAGGCGAGGCTAGACGAGGCAAGGCAAGGCGAGGCGAGGCTAGGCAAGGCGAGGCTAGGCGAGGCTAGACGAGGCGAGGCTAGGCGAGGCTAGACAAGGCGAGGCTAGGCCAGGCCAGGCGAGGCTAGGCGAGGCCAGGCGAGGCTAGGCGAGGCGAGGTGAGGCTAGGTGAGGCTAGGCGAGGCGAGGCTAGGCAAGGCGAGGCAAGGCGAGGCAAGGCGAGGCAAGGCGAGGCAAGGCGAGGCAAGGCGAGGCGAGGCGAGGCGAGGCAAGGCAAGTTTATTTATATAGCACTTTTCAACACAAGGCAAAAGTGCTTTACAAAAAATGAAAGACATTAAGAAAATGGCATTTAAAATCAGTCATTAAAAAAAAAAGCTAATAAAATAAACATTAAAAGAAAAAGTACATGGATAAAAGTTGCAGTGCAGTTTAAGATGTGAATAGTTCAATTAAAAGCAGCGACAAAAAGAAAAGTCTTCAGCCTGGATTTAAAAATAATAACTGAACGCTGCTTTTCCATGTTACCATAAACATGTTTCTCGATTGCAAAAAAGCTTGAATGTACACTAACAGATGGGACTCTGCAGAGGGGTCAGCGTGTACGGATATGGAGCGTTTTGCTCAAGGACACTACAGCAGAGGAGGTTTTAATGTTTGAGCCTTGGATATGTTGGTTCAAATATAACAAACGCTCACAAGGTCGGCCCTTCAGTCTCTCTCTGAAGCAGATGCTGTCTCTCTGGGATCGATACCCGTCTATCAGAGGATCATTTATGTAAAAGGCTCCATTCCTGCAGATGTCTTCTGTTTTAAATCCATTAACAGACGCTACACGACGCAGCTATTCAAAGTTCCTCTGTCGTTATTTACCGCGGGCTCTTTGACCCCTGATGTGTTTCAGTTGAACACCAGCAATCATTTTGTTCTGAGTGGGTGTCGGTTTTCCTGTTCTTTCTTTTAGGGCTTTTTATTTAATTGTCATAAAATGTTGTGATATTGTCAGTTGTGGAAAAGGTGCACTCCTGTGAAGGGGCTTTCGTTGCTATAGCAGCTAAACTGGCAATGAGCACCGATTCACCCTGAAGAGCGAAATGAAACGAGCTGGAGCTCAACATGAGGAACGTGTTCAGTAAATCACGACGTTTTAAACTCTCCTTAACGCTTGTATCGAAGTATTCAGCTCTCAATATGAACATGTTGTGGTTTAAATCTCCTCTAGACAGGTCTGCACTTCTGTAAAGGGACCACATATAGTGTTGGCAATATACTTTATCTTCTCCTTAGCTCACAGTGATGATTTGGGGAATTCATGCTTTGACAAGTGTGCTTACAAGGCTGCAGACGAGACACTTTTAAAATGTCTGTTTTCTGAACGTAGATTGGATCGATCAGGCTAAGCTAAGCTACCGTTAGCTGCTCCGACACTCTCACGATAACGTCATACAAACATAAAGAAGCAGTGACTTAGACAGTATTTGGTTTGTATATTTTTAAACACTGATATTTGTCCAGTTTCTGAACAGAAATGAGGAGCTGTGAGATCTCTGTGCTAACAGCTAACGGCTAACAGATCACAGCTAACAGCTAACGGCTAACAGATCACAGCTAACAGCCAGGGTTGGGAGGGTTACTTTGTAAATGTAATCAGTTACTGATTACATGGCTCTGAAAGTAATCCGAATACAGTTACAGTTACGTGTCTTAAAAAAGTAATCAGATTACTTTTAGATTACTTTTGGATTACTTTCTTTTTCCATCACAGATGGATGTTTTGGTGAACAGGAGACACAAAAAGCAAAAGGAAACTGAACGTGTTTTACTGTTTTAATGGCTTATCAAGAGCACATTGAAACATCACATCTGAAACGATGTAACAACATAATACACGTGTTGGGGATGCAGCTTGGGATGTGAGGAGTGAGGGACACGGCTTAGAACGGGCGTGTCGCCTTCTGTCCTGCCTGTGTTGGCAGGACATTAATTCAAATGTCGAACTCTGACTTCATTTTAAGGACATGTCGGCCAGGGGTGTAGAGCTATATTTGTTTACGCACCGGATTGGCAAAACAGGAGAGTGTGTGCACCAGTCTGCCTTGATCTATGAATTCATGTCCGTGACTCTCACAGTATCTGCTGCCCACAGCTGTTTTATAGAAGGAACACCTGCTTCACTTCATGACATCTCTGCAGCGCCAGGAGGCAGCGGGAGGGTTAGCTCCGCCTCCGAGAAGACGAGCGGGCCGCGCAGTGCCTTTCACGCACCGCCTTCACTGTGTTTACCTTCAGAAATAATCATTAGTAAGGCTAAAGACTAAAGAGCGACCGCAGGCTGATGTGTTTTAACCACACACACCTATATATACACACACAAACACGCGATTTAAACGCAGACTTTTGTTCCTCCATGTTTCGTTGTTATTGTTTCACTGAGCGAGCGGACCCGCGATTTTTTTTTCAATCGCTTTTTGGTCCATCTGCGGCGGTTTTGTGGGCTGTGATGATTCGGCTTTTACTACTTGAATATTAAATGTTGTGAGGAAATCTTTCCACCAATAATTCCAATAAGTATTCCAAAATGTATTCACTTCAGGTTTACGAAAGTAACTGTAATCAGATTACTCGTTTTTCAAATGTAACGCGAGCTGAATACAGTTACTTGATTTTTGTATTCTGATTACGTAACGCCGTTACATGTATTCCGTTACAACCCAACCCTGCTAACAGCTAACGGCTAACAGCTCACAGATCACAGCTAACAGCTAACAGATCACAGCTAACGGCTCACAGCTAACAGCTAACGGCTAACGGCTAACAGCTCACAGCTAACGGCTAACAGCTCACAGCTAACGGATCACAGCTAACAGCTAACGGCTAACAGCTCACAGATCACAGCTAACAGCTAACAGATCACAGCTAACGGCTCACAGCTAACAGCTAACGGCTAACGGCTAACAGCTCACAGCTAACGGCTAACAGCTCACAGCTAACGGCTAACAGCTCACAGCTAACGGATCACAGCTAACAGCTAACGGCTAACAGCTCACAGCTAACAGCTAACAGATCACAGCTAACGGCTCACAGCTAACAGCTAACTGGGAAATGTTTGCTTTGCAGCAGCATAAATAGACAAGTCATTGTACATTAGAGAAATTAAAAGACTATACATAAACAATCCAAAATGTAAACACCTCAAATAGAAATCAAATAGCACTAAAAAAGTAGTATCTGTAGGATACCAACCAGAGAGATTATTGTATGCAATAATCCAAACTCACATGGAGAAATCCCATTGAACCAGGAAGATGATGCCTTCAGGGTCCAACGCAGAAATACGTCACCCTGCACGTCAGCTCGGTGGCTCAGGTGTTGCTCGGTTCAGATTTATTTCACAGATCTCGGGGGTCACGGTCAACCCTGGCAACCGGTCCCCACCCCGTACATGGACAAGAATAGGGAGCGAACTAACCCCCTCCCACACACACTTCTGAAAAAAGCGCCGTCCTCTCTGCAGGCTTTTCATTAGCTGCAGTCATCAGGGGGTTAAGAGTGAGTGACACAAGTAGTGGGGTTTGAACACACACACACACACACACACACACACACACACACACACACACACACACACACACA
>NW_027262733.1:0-24030 GCF_902827115.2 Pseudochaenichthys georgianus | reverse complement strand
GAATAAGGGCATTTGGGAATTGTTCCAAGATATTAAACTGATTCTTATATCACAGAGTATTTGCAATAACCGTGATCTATTCTTAGCTATATTGACACTACAGTTGGTCGTGCACACATATGGTAAAATAAAGTATTTTTTAAGCATCTGCATTGGACATAATCTAAGGTTTCGCAGAGATGTGCGATATTAATGTCCTTTTCTGGAGATACGGACGTTATTTCAAAGGCATCCTCCCCATAACAAGAATAGCATATTGGGGAAAGCGTATTTTTTATTTATTTGGCATGGAAATTAATTCAAAGCTCCAGCTTCAGTCAAGATGCATCAGTATCACTCTTCACAAAGACATTCACATTCAAATAGATCCACATTATGATCAAATGAAATGCAATAACACATAAAAAAGCCCTCGATAAGATGCTTCACTTATAAAGTTTAAAGAGTTTTGACAGACAGGTTCAACATTACGGTGAATTTAAAGGACTTTGTAGAGTTTTTACATGAAATTGCATATATTGCACAGGTGTTACCGTGTCCACCTACTTTACATTATACAGTCCCTTAAATCGCAGACGCACCCCCACAAACTCACCACCTCCTCTGTCACCTCCACACATGCACACTCACACAAACAGACGGTCAAATAGACATACAGTCTGTCATATTTGCGGCTGGTAAACAAGCCCTGAGAGGCTGTTAAAGCCGGCAAGCTGGGTAAACCAGAGACAACAGTGTGCTTAATGAACTGGGCTGCCTCCCAGCACAACATCTCATCATCACTTGGACTTAAACAAACCACTCAGCTGCTAATTGGCCGAGCTGCATGGAGCCGCTGTGAGGAATGTACGCTCCCCACCTCCACTGTTGCCTCTCAAAGGCTTGACAGACAGCAGCAAGACAGACTCTCTGTTATTGAGTCTTTGCAGAGATATGTGACAGTCTGGCCTTCTGTTGGGCTCCACTGGGTCCACCTTTACATGCACTGAGTCACTGTATATACTTATTTATCTTTTTTTTACCAATCATTGATATTTTAAATCTATAAATCCTCACTTCTGAATATATTTTAACATAATTCTATTGCAGGAAATTGTTTAAAATCCACGTAAAGTTTGTTTATTTCACATAAAGCACTTGTCATTCAAACACTGCAGTCATCTTCAGTCAACACAATGTGAGCTTCTGCAGGTAAACTGCTCTTTACTTCACCTTTGTAGCTACGGTGGCTATCACAGCTGATGCTAACTACCCACTTCTTCTTCTTCTTCTTCTTCTTCTTCTTCTTCTTCTTCTTCTTCTTCTTCTTCTTCTTCTTCTTCTTCTTCTTCTTCTTCTTCTTCTTCTTCTTCTTCTTCTTCTTCTTCTTCTTCTGTTGATTTCAAACAAACAAATAAAAGCTCATTACTTCCTGTGTGCCAGAGGATTTTGCCCAGGAAAGCCCGACCAGACACCAGGTGTTTAGATTAGCCAATGCAAAGATTCATAAAACTGGCTGTAAGCTGATTTATATTATTTGCAAACAGACATTTATTTATATGAAATGTTGCAGATACTTTTTCACCACCATATATTGACATTCTCGTCTGTGTTCTACCCAATTAATATTCCTGCGGTACCATCTCAGTTTCCCCATGAATCATTAAAGGTTTATATTTGTATTTTGTGCCTCTACTGTGACATGTTGACATGCTTTAATGTAGAAAAAGCTCTTTATTTCTCTCATACTGCCTGTGCTGCAGCCCCTCTTTTCACCCTCTGTCTGAAACCAACCGCTTTGAAATGTCCCGCCCTTTTAGTCTATCATGTACAATGAAGCGTGGGTGTTACATAGTGATGTCATCAGGGATTTCTAGCCTTAGCAGACCATTTAAATCATAGTAACCTATATAACACACTACAAGAAAGGGGAACACCCTAAAAGCACAATGGGGTCCGTTTAAAGTCCATCTCATCTTATTACCTCGACATTTTACATTATTTTATAAAACATGAATATATCCTATACATTAAAGATTTGAAAGAGATATACAGCTACGTGTGCAGCCAACATTAAGGGTTCTCCTCCCGGTCAGACCACCTCTTGTTGCAGGGTGGAGGTGTCTGGAGCGAGTGTAGGGTTTAGGAGGAAGTTGACAGAGCTTAAGAGCAGGAGGCACACCCAAATGGCTCGTGGTTAAATCCTGAAAGTAACAAAAAAAACAAAAGACTCCATGCACATCTCTGCAGTTTGTTCAAGTTCATGTATCTGTTTTCCTTCCTGTACATTAGGTTTATTGAGGGGGTGTGCAAATATTTGTGACATTGAGAGTGGATTTCACTACTGAGGAATATGACACCTTTCAAGAATGTGGTTTTTTTGGTATTAAGGGGACAGTAAAGAAATAGGGGGAGAAGATAGAGGCGTATGACGTGAAGAAATGATTACAGGGCCGTTTTAAACTCAGGATGTGGAAAACCCCTAAGCTACGGAAGTGCTTATAATATGGATTTCCAATTAACTGTTTTCAGAGATTCAATTTCAGGGCAAGGTTTGTCATTTTCAGGCCAGAAATTGACCCTAAATGCAATGATTTTCAAATCCATCTCCCCAGATAAATCTACACTGGGTTTGTATAGTCTCGTTAGGTTGTCATGCAAGAAAGAGGTTATGTGGTCCAGGTTTTTTCCAGTGTTTGCACCTGGAGGTTGCCTCATATTTGTTTTCAATCTCTTCATGTCATTTTTTTCCTTCTACTCCTTCTGTCCATAAGGCATCTATTGCATGTCAGTCTGTCCTGGAAAAGGGATTTCTCCTGGGTTGATGTTCCCAAGGTTTCTTCCCCATCAAAGACTTTCTTTCTTATCTGAATCAAGGGGTGAAGGATGAAGGATGTTGTGTGATGTTCAGAGTGCCTGTTTTGCTCTTTGAGGCCAAATTGAGCTTGTGGGCCATATAAATAAAATTGAGTTGACTTAATAAAGGCGGAAATTCTGCCCCATAATTTTGACAGCAAAATAATAAAGAGGTTAACAAATGCAAGTGTATACAACGGGATTTATACTTTGACTTAATGGTATTTAATTGAAAGAACACAGCTTGTGATCATTCTCAGTAGGGTTGGACGGTAACGGGTTACATGTCTGTTCTACTACGTACGGTGGCCGACAGGTGCAAACGCCTAACAACGGGCCAACACATTTCCATTGGTAGAATCGCACTGCAGTTAAAAAAAGTATGCAATTCTAAAAACACAAATGAGCCAAAACACATGCAAATGAAGAAACATTAGTTTTGTTTCCATTGTTTTTTTAGTTAGCCAACTTTATAATCCCGTGAACAAAATCTCTTAAAAAAAAAAGATTGAGGGAATTTCTTCAAAAAAAGAAGAAAGAAAGAAAAAACGTCCACTTGGATTCAATGATAAACTGATTATAACTCAGTGATTAAATGTCATTGTTACCTAACAAAACACATAATCGGCAATACCTCAATAATGTGTGCTAATTAAGACAAATTCAAAAAGAGGAATTTTAAATGCGATTTGAATAAACCATAACAATTTTAACCATTAAATGCAAACATACTGCAATACACAATATCGATAAAATATGACTTCAACATAAGACCTGCGTGAAGGTTTTTTGAAATACTTAAGAAGAATATGACATTATGTTAAGAGCTTCAATTAGCGCTGGATGAAAGAGACCCACCGCCTTCTTCTCTGCTTCTCACTGGCAGTTAATAGGTGATTAAGCCCTGCTGCAGACTGTGGGCCACGGGGAGCCAATTGATCTGACCTTTGAACCCTCCCTCTGATGGAGGGGGTGGCTGGAGGTCAGGCCTGTAAGGGATACCCTTTTTATCCTTCCCCCAGAACAGGAGCTCAAAGCTGGGGGCACCCAGCCAGGTTCCGAAGGGTCTCTGGGGCCCCCCCCACCACCAGCATCGCATTCATATGGTCAATATGAGCCAAACAGCAAACACCTCTGAGACTCGTGATGCTTTGACCCGAGTGGCTTTGATTTTCCCCAGGGTTTCTAAAGCTTTCACAGTAACTTTTGATTGAAAAGACAAACAGGAAGTAGATATTGCATTAAGAAAAAACTAAGTTACACAACATCTTTCATAGGGGACAGATTTCGATTGGATCCTAACTCCTCTTCTTCAGTCGTGAAGTGAAGACTGAGCTGATCCTTCCCTCAGTCAAGGACTTGTCGGGGATTTTCAGTGGAGAGGACTGTGTAATGCCACTTCTCTTTGAGGTATCCATTGAAGTCAGCACTATTGCATTAAGCTTACTGGTCTTCCTAAGGGCACCTTTTCATCACAACCCACACACACACATCCCTTCCCTCACACTCCCCCTTTTAAGTTGAGGTATTGTCTTTGACAGCATTATAACGGTATCATTCCGCTCCCACTGTGAACAACAAAGACAAGAAAACGCCAAGTCCTAGAACGCAGCAATTTGTGTGTGTGTGTGTGTGTGTGTGTGTGTGTGTGTGTGTGTGTGTGTGTGTGTGTGTGTGTGTGTGTGTGTGTGTGTGTGTGTGTGTGTGTGTGTGTGTGTGTGTGTGTGTGTGTGTGTGTGTGTGTGTGTGTGTGTGTGTGTGTGTGTGTGTGTGTGTGTGTGTGTGTGTGTGTGTGTGTGGTGCTCTTTAAGGCAATGCTAATGGGACCTAAGAAGCATTAAAGTGACCCCTACTGTAACAAAAGAGTTAATAATCCGTTTAGAAAACAATCAGATCCCTGGCCATGAGAAAAGCCCCCCGCTAAGTCTTTCTGTAAAGAGGAGGAGGTGGGAATTTACCTTTTTTCTTTTTTCAGTCTGCAATCTTGTTGAACATCGCTTGTTTTCATCGCTCTCTCTACGGGGAATGATGGAACTGTATTTAACGGCAGCTCCCAGCCGCTGTCGGCAAATAAAAAAGGCAATGCGGGTTAGTTTCACAATTAGGCAAGGGGGGAGGAGGGTGGGGTGGCGACCATTTTGAGAGTTTCAAAGTGACCCATGCCAGAGGTCAGGGATTGTTATCAGGCCGATCCACTGTAAATGAATCGCATTGGACTTCAGAGGCAGCTATTAACAAACAAACACTGGCACACCCGTTAATTGCTAATGATAGCCTCTTTGTCTAGTGTTTCCCCTCTGGGTCAAAGTGTTCAACCTACAGGATCCATCTCCAGGCAAATGGCTGTCAGGTCACCGATATAATGAGGTGATAAGGGCCATTAAGACTATGAATGACATCTCCCGTGCTGTACGTCAAATATCAGGGTGATTAAAAAAGTGTTAGAGAGTGATAAAATAAGTAGACTAGCTCAGTGTGAGGGACCATAACACATTGAATGTTTTACCTCAGGGCTGGCAGGCTTATCTGTTATGCGTCAGAGCGATCCATCTGTTTTAACATCAGGTCAGAGCTGAATCTATCTCTGCTGTCAAGTAGGTGAGGATAGGTTTTCTTCTTTATCTCTGTTGCTTGTCCTTCCTTCCCTCCCTCAGCCCTCTCCATAATCTCTGACGTCCTGGAAACTGATCACAAAGCCTGTGGAAGATCATTTATTTAGCAAAATAAAAACAACAACCAAAGGAATGTGACATTTCAGTGAGATTGTGGTTCTTCGCAAAGCATGGCAGCTCTTATCAAGTGTCACTTATGGCGCATTTCCACTGCAGGACCTAGCACGGTTTAGTAAGGTATAGTTAGGCCTTGGTAGGCTCACTTTATGCTGCATTTCCATTACAGTTTAGTAGCTGCGGCAGTAACTATAGTAACGCAGTGTAGGTGGAGCCGTGACATCATCTTCAATGCGAACCACAAAACCAACATCAGCTGTTAGCTGTTAGCACTCAGAGCTCACAGCTCCTCATATCTGTTCAGAAACTTGACAAAAGTACAAACAAGTACAAACCACAGTCTAATAGGCCGTTGTTGTGAGTCTGGACGGTCGGAGCATATACAACGTTAGCTTAGCCGATCTCCATTCAGAAAACACGCATTTTAAAAGGTGTTTCGCCTGCCGTCTTGTCTGCAGACTTGTCAAAGCATTAATTCATGGTTTTTACTCACCGGTATCAGTATGTTGTTACTTCGGCATCATTTTTAAACGTGTATTACAATTAAATCACGGTAAAATATGTTAATTGTGTTATAGTTGTAGCCCCCTTGCCAGCTATTCTCTCTGACCATTCAGCGAGAGTGTTCACGTCACTAGTTTAGCATATTCAGCCCGGTTGTTGGCCCGGTAAGAACCTCGATTTTGGAGGCCCAGAAAAAAGGTGAAAAAGTAGACCTGAGCCGGAACTACCCCTAGTGGAAAAGCAAAAAAAAACGGGCCGGGTTTGGTACGGCACGCGCTGCAGTGGAAATGTGCCATTACTGACTATGGTGGAAGGGCTTGACTTCATGGGCTATGTTTTTCAGGAAATTAACAGTTGTATTAGTAAACACCAGAGAAGAAAGAAAGTATCATTATTTGTAACTTATCGTTAACATTTCTTAGAGTTCAAAAAGATTTAGAATTGACCTGAGTAGAGAGAGCATGATAGGCAAGTTAATTGAAAAATGTAATAAATTCACATTATTACATTAGATTTAGCTTTTTATCCAATTACTTCACTTACCATGAAAATATAAACTCTTTCCCTCACATATTACTTATTAAAAAGTAATGTGTTTCAATGCTATACTTTTGTTACTCAGTCCAACTCTGTCAAAGGTGACTTTCAAGGACTCCACATCTTCCATAGACCTATTGCTTAAGGTGTTTTAGCAAGTCTTAATTGAAATCATGCTAATACCGCTACCTGTTTTATTTTTGTCCACAATATTTTGAGCATAGAAATGTTTTACTGGCACATCCAAAACACTTAAGCCCCTGTCACACTGTCCCGAAATTGACACCCGATGGACACACGAATATGGAATTGTGAATTTCGCACAAAGATAGCCCCGAACCACACACGAAGGCAACATTTACATTACATTTAAGACGTACAACTGCAACGAAAGTAACACAAACAATTATGTTAAAGTACTATGATACAGTACTGATATGTTCAGACTTTGTTCTTTACTTTATCCGTCTTTATATGTAGAAGATATTAAGTTTTCTCCGTCATGTTGTTTCCATAGCAACAACAACTTTCTGTCAACTCGCCTTCAAAATAATATATTATATCCTTTTTAGTTTCATAGAACACAAATTGGGTTGTTTACATGATTTTGTTGTGCAATAAAACAACCCGATGGACACACGATAAAGGAAATGTTCAAATTCGGCTGTGATCGTATCTACATCGGGCCATTCGTGAGGGCATCTTAAGCCATCGTAAGATCGCTGGTGGAGTTTCTAAGGCTCCGGCAGGAACTTCGTGAGCGGTGGCAAAATCTTTGGCATGCCAAAACATTGCCGAAGGACCTTGCGAAGGTTCATTTTCGTGTTGAATTCGTGTGTCAATTTTGCCCTTCGTAAGGCCATCGTGAGGGCATCTTGTTATCATCGGTGCCATCGGGCATTCGCCCCGATCAGAGTGAGGGTGAATGCACCGATGATAACACGAAGATGACACGATTTGACAAGATGCCCTCACGAGTGCCTTACGAAGTTGCCGCTCACGAAGTTGCTGCCGGAGCCTGAGAAACTCCACCGGCGGTCATACGATGGCTGAGATGCCCTCACGAATGGCCCGATGTTGCTACGATCACAACCCAATTTGAACATTTCCTTTATCGTGTGTCCATCGGGTGTCAATTTCGAGACAGTGTGACAGGGGCTTTAGGAGACTTATAAATCGTTGTCATTTTGCATTGTAACTGACAGATGAAGGGTCTCACAATTGGGATTTCCACATCTAATGCAACCCATTCCATTATGGGATTCTAAGCAGAAAGTACATTTGCTCTTAAACTTGCGAGTAGATGTAGGGCCCTTATATGATGGGAGCAATTTAGGCACAACCAAAGAGTCACATTGGTCCTTTTTCTTTGAGTCAACCCTGGAGCCCCTGTGCTAAGCTAATGTTTTTCCATCAGTGTTAATTTTGACTAAATATGTTCAGAAACGTCCTTTTTTCAATGTCAATGACAAGACATCATCGAATTCCTTCAACACTGTGACTGTATCAACATGCTATATTGTTGAGGGAAAGATGAGACAAATAGTATTTAAAAGAGGGGACAACATTTATACCGTTATATACAGTCTATGCGTTCAACGCAGAACTTCTGTGTCCTGCAGTCCCAATATGAAGACTACACTGTCAGCACCCAATGAAAACTGTTAGGAGGACTTACTCAAGTTAACAAAAACAGGGCTTGGAAGACGGAAACTTGACTGAAATGTAAAATATAATTTGATGACTGTAAAAAGCTCAAATGTCAAGAGTTTACATTGACTGAAACTCCTAAAACAGGTTAGTGTCTTTAACAAAATGAGACTAAAAGGCACCAAATGCACAACACTGAGACTCGACTAGGATGAGGTTGACTATATATGACAAGAACTACGAATATTTAGCCAGGATGGAGACATAATAACGGTCAAAATTAGATTAACACACAGAGATGAAAAACTAATATCAACCTCCAATCAAACTTCTGGTGAACGAAACAACTGTGAAGAGTGACAGTACACGTGTAGGTAACAGTAATAGTTTTATAATTGTGAACCTGTTCACTACTCATTACTGAAAAAGTATTGTGTCACTAAAAACATTACTGCTATGGGACAATTTCACAGATAATTTTCCTCTATTCATGTTCTAAAATTGAGATATTGCAATAAGCATCAATGGCAATTATTTAATCATCATTGAATTACTGCCATCATCCCTCCTTTGAAGTGCAAGCAAACAAAGAATAAAAAAAAGAACGGCTTTATGATGTTTTTTCGGGTTCTTTCGTTTACCTCACAGCAAATTACCCAGGAGGAAATGGCCAGTGCAAGTGGATTGTGGGACTTTATTTGAATGTTTCCTGCAGTAAGTTATTCCTTTGTCTGGGCCGAGCTAATAGCAGGGAATGGGATTCAAATAGAGTCAAGCTGCCTCCTGAGATCCCTCAATCCACCGTTGCCATAAAAAGAGGTCTGAGGCCAGTCTAAATATTTGGTAGTCTTAGCAGGTTCATGTTAAAAGACACACACACACAAGCACGCACACACACACGGTGAATGCACAAGCAGTCCGAGGCTGTGAAGTTGAATGGCATAGCTCAAAGCCTTCCTCCCCCTATCCCTGCCTCTTTCTCTCTCTAAACCGCCAAACCATTCTCCCCCTTTCTCCAGCTCAGAGGAATTCATTAACTGCCTCTCCACAGAGACACTATGGAAATCAGGCAGCTACAAAGGCAGGGGAGAGAGGCAGAGAGAGAGAGAGAAAGAGAGAGAGAGAGAGAGAATAGAGGGAGGGGTGGTGGTGGTGAATGGGGCTATATTATCCTATTAGATGGTGGATATGTCTCGTTTCCCTCCCCTGTCAAGAGAAAAACATTAATTTTAAGTGAGAAACGAGACAGAGAGAGAGAGAGAGAGAGAGAGAGAGAGAGAGAGAGGGGAGAGAGAAAGAGAGGGAGAGAGGGAGGGAGAAATTGTGAGAGTCTTTAACATTGCTCTTTTATCGAGCTGAAATGGAGAGTCCCCTGGCTCCATTTACCTTGGCAATGAGGATAGAGTCGCTCTCCATGAATGCCATTTAAAATGCCATGGAGATTAAGCATCCTCTCTCTCTCTCCCTTTTTGCTGTTTCTCTCTCACACACACACACACACACACACACACACACACACACACACACACACACACACACATCAGCAGCAGAGGTGGCGGTGCTCGTCATAATATGTGTTTAGGAAAACAGCTTTGAGATTCATGAGTAAAGCCCTTTAGGTGCCAGCGAAGAGAACGGGAGAAAGAGACAGAGAGGACCATCACTTAGCCAGAGTGGGCTTTAAGCACTGTAATTAAATCATTAGATCCTCCACCCCCTCCCTCTTTTCCTCCCTCCCCTTCCTTTCCTCTCCTCTCCCTCTCCCTCTCTATCTATCTCTCAGCTCAGCCAAGCTCATCAGGGGCTCCAGTGTGAAATGATGAATCTGTATTTATGGGGATGGAGTAATTACACACTAACCTCTGAGGGAACCCAGGAGGGCCACAGGGCCACCAAGCAGGGCGCTGGGTGCTCAACCTCATTAGCACTGCCCCAATGCTGTGTGTGTGTGTGTGTGTGTGTGTGTGTGTGTGTGTGTGTGTGTGTGTGTGTGTGTGTGTGTGTGTGTGTGTGTGTGTGTGTGTGTGTGTGTGTGTGTGTGTGTGTGTGTGTGTGTGTGTGCGTGTGCGCGTGCGCGTGTGCGTGCGTGTGTGCGTGTGTGTGTGCGTGCGTGCGTGCGTGTGTGTGTGTGTTCAAAGGAGCAGATTTAACAGTTAAGCCTGTCAATGAGGAGCCATCAATATGTATCCATCTTGGTGGTATTAGAGGGAAGTATTGGTATTGGTATTATTATAGATGTACGTGCTTCTAAATCTGCACCTTATCCAAATATATTGATTCATATTTATACATTATACAATATTCTTCTGTTGTGTGAGTTTATTGAAGCCTCGCACTTTACTCGTTGCACTTTAAGGTTGAATGCAAACTGCATTTCGCTGTACTCTGTGCAATGACAATAAAGTTGAATTTAATCTAATTAGTTGTTTTTGCATGTCAAATCTCAACTTTATACTTTTTTTTAAATGACCAGATATTCTCATCATTGGTGACTCTAGTCCTAGGCTCAGCAGAATACAGTGAGTCCATTCTTCTAAACAGACATCTGTCATTTTCCACTCCACAGCTCCTGTGTGCTGCCTATCTCTGCTATCTCTTATCCTCGTCAATCTCTGTCATTACCTGCACTCTTTATCTTCGCTCTGAAAATATGCTCACACCGACTTCCGTCGATAATCACGGACATTCCTCTCGGATCTGGCCGACCATATCGATGCCTCCCGGCCCATCTGCTGGACAGAATGTCCCGGCATACCCTGCGGATCAGCTGTCAAAGCGTGGAAGGAAAATGACACCCAAAATATGCCAGTTCGTTTTTTGAAATATTTAAATAAGATAAAATAAAGATAAGATTATACTTTATTGATCCGAGCAGCATAGATAAGACATTGCACATGAATCAGAGGTAAAAAATAAAAAATAATAATAATAAATACATAGGCTAACTCTTATTATTATTATTTTCATTATTAATATCATTATTATTCATATGAATTGTCTTCTACTATAACTGCTGTTGTATGTGCACAACAATACGGGGGGGGGGGGGAATAGTGTTGAAGTAATTCTAGCCACAAAAAAGCTAATACACACCATGTACACACTTGCACACACTTCACAGGTTTTCCTCTCTGTATAGACACTGCAGAAATTAGATCACACACACCAACACTCACACATATACACACACACACGACCTAGGCTAACCAATGCACTAATCGCCTGCCCCGGGCATAGGAGGAGCTTGGTGCTTAAGTAGGCTGCCAATCAGTCAGTCAGCTCCACATCCAGAAGCTCCTGCGGCCAGATCCACGCATCACTCCGCACTCGAGGTGCCAAACTGCGGCTGTGATACAACTCCGGGTCGGTGGAAGTGTGGAAGCTTGACAGTTTCTTAAAAAGGGGGGACTCTGGTGATTTAAACGCCCCCTTCATCCACTTCTTTCTGGGGATTTTTTTGTGTCCTGCCTCTTGCTTCTTGCAGTTGTGTGACTTTGGCTTTGAGAGAGATTTACAGTATAAGCCGTTTTCCGGACCATGTCTTTCCCTCAGCTGGGATACCCCCAGTTCCTCAGTGCCTCCCATGAGATGTACGAGCGGCCGGCCTCTGCCCGGGAAGGAGGCACTGAAGGCGGCTTGAGCTCCTCCGCAACCGCCGCGGCTGTCGGCTCCATGCTGGGGATGTACGGAAGCCCATGGGCGGCTCACAACTACAGTGCCTTCCTGCCGTACAGCGGAGCCTCAGACCTCGCCCTCATATCCCAGATGGTGAGAGTTCAGATCAGGTGTTAATGATGGACTATCACTGCGGTCTGTCCGGCTCAGCACCTCTGTACTAATGCGCAATTACCAAGTAGTTAAAAGTGATATGTAAATACAGCCATTCTTCTTTATTAGATATTTGTGGATTTTAGAATCGTTAATGAATAATACATGTTAAGTTTAAAGATCACATTAATATGTAATTAAATGCTTAATATGTGCAGTCTGCAGTATAAATGTGCTTTTATTGAAAATGTTGAACATATAATGTGTTTTTTTACAAAATAGAAATGCATCACAGTTAAGGTTAAACTTTGCAATCGTCAGTTTTGATTTGTGTGTGTAAATAAAACAATTGGGCAAATCCCTGTTAATTTACTGTAAGACAATGTTAATTAATTAGAAAAACACTATTAATATGTCCTAACTGTTATGTTCAGAGACGTTAGGAAATTAATTGTAATTCGTATCCGTTTGTTAAATCAAAACAAAAGTTGACATATTTTAAATGTCATTAAAAAACATAACCACTTTACGGCAACGTGTTAATTGTTATTGGCTGTATTCCTAATTCAATATTAATAATTCCCATAGGCTAATATATATAACCACTGCAAATTGACATACAAAGATTAAAAAAGTTGTATGCACACATTTTAATTCAAATGTTGATTAATTGTTTTACTCTTTTCACTTGAAGAGGAAATATTTTTAAAGTCACTCAACAAGTTGTCCCCCCACCCCTCTCCCATTAACATTTCAGGGCTCCCAGTATGAGCTGAAGGACAGCCAGGGCTCCCATCCTGCCTCTCTACCTGTCCACGCCGCTCAGGGCTTCTACCCATACGGCCAATACCCGTACGGGGACCCGTCGAGGGCCAAGACGGCCACCAGGGAGACCACCAGCACCCTGAAGGCCTGGCTTGGGGAGCACCAGAAGAACCCCTACCCCACAAAGGGAGAGAAGATAATGCTCGCCATCATCACCCGGATGACACTCACACAGGTGTGTGTAATGTTTGGAAAAATCAGTGTGACTCATTAGAGGCCCTGGATATTTCATGTGTTTCCAAACACAATAATATATTTGCTTGTTTTAAAAAAAAGTTATCATACGTCCTCTAATAGTTCATTTATCGACGTGTTATATTACTTAATATGATTATCCAGTTGCCAGAGGATATTTAAATAAAGTCATCCTGAGAGAGATAAGTCTCCTGATATTTAATATCTCGTTTAATGATAATGACGAATTAGGGAAGCATAATTAGGGAGGCTTTTTTTACATATTTAATCAGTCCATAATTTGGGCCACGTATTGTCAAACTAAGAGTGCCTTTTACTCTGATTTATAATACGTGGACATTTTTTTCTTATCCCAGGTATCAACGTGGTTCGCTAACGCCCGCAGACGCCTGAAGAAGGAGAACAAGGTGACCTGGGGCCGCAGCGCAGAGGACAGGGACGGCCGCATCTTCAGCAGCGACAACGAGGACGATCTCGGCAAGAACGGCAGCGACGACGAAGACGAAGAGGAAGAGATTGATTTGGAAACTGTCGACATCGAGAGACCCGAGGTGGAGCAGGGGAAGGGAGGAGAGGGGAAGGGAGGAGAGGGAGAGGAACAGGGGGAGGCGGGCCTGGCCGACAGAGAGCTGCAGGCCTCAGAGCCTCAGAGCTCCGAGAGCAGCAGGACGCTTTCAGTGGACGCAGACATTTCTCTCAACAGATCGCCTGTTGTCAAAGTTGTGGATCGTTCTCCCAGCAGACAGGAGTGCCAGAGACCCCCGCAGAGCAAACCCAAAATATGGTCCCTGGCTGAGACCGCCACGGCCCCGGACAGCTCTCACAGACCTTCCACCCATGCGCACCACCCGGCTTTGGCCTCCCCCGGACACCCGGCCTTACTCCCGGGTCATGGGATTTACACATGCCAGATTGGCAAACTTCACAACTGGGCCAACGCAGCTTTTCTGAACGCCAACTCTATTTTGAACATGAGGTCGCTCCTCGGAGGTTCGCCGGCCGGACACCTGCCTCTCCACGGAGCGGTTCCCGTTGCGCGTCATGACGCACGGCCTGCTGCGGCGACAGGGCCCGGAACATCGGGGACGGAAGAGGACAGTGATGTGGAGTCGTCGGGGAGCTTCAGTCCAAAAAGAGATGGTACGGAGTGCATTTGATTCTGCAAACCCTCTGAAAATATATGGAACTTAATAGGGCTCAACGTGACGCACATATCAACACTTCTAAAGAACCAGAATTCCGTTATTAGTCCCATAGCGGGGAAATGTAGAGGTTTACAGAAGAAGTGGCCAAGCAGGTAGAAAAAACATGAAATAATAAAAAAGAAAAGCACTAGTAACACAATAAAATTAAAGAGAATACGTATGGCAAAACTATTAGTAGCAGCCACAAATTGATCTTAAGAAAACCTAATAAATAGCATATAGAAGTATTGAGAGAGTTATAATATAACTCCAACTTGTTATTAAATTGATCTTATTCTTCTTTTTTTTAAGAGAGTGACCACAGGCCCGATTCTCTGAAGTCCCCCTTCCAGCTGATCACTGACAGGTAACCATTTGAAATCAATTTGGCATCACGACATTATCAACTTCAATGTCTCTCCACATGTCCTGTGCTAAATGAACCCTAACACCGAGGTAAACACTGTTACACCTGACCAGGCAGAGCTCAGCACATAAATCATGTGATTGAGTCTCCACTTTAACGCCTCGTCAGGCAGCAGGCTAATATATCCTGCAGGGTTCCACCCCCCACTCCCCCACCAACGCTGAGTTATCGCCACCTATGTCATTTAAATAATCTGCCTCCATTTATTCACGCCCCCTCAGTGAATGCAGCTAATGTATGTCAAAGAAAACGCTGAGAGCAACATCAGGGATGTAGCGGAGGGTGAAAAGACATAAAACAATTTACCTATAGTGGTTTTTAATTTGCATAAATAAAGTTTAACATTGTCTTTAGAATTTAAAGTCATTAGAATTAAGACTTGTGTGTTATTTTGAATATTTAGGATACATTATAAGGATACAGGATACAGATATAACAATATTTAAAAGATTCAATAAAATACAAATATAATAAAATAAAAAGGAACACTAGCAGCAAGTACAAATTCACAAAAGGACATCAATCTCTAAATACTTCACAATTTAACGACAATATACAATCCCACTAAGTTAAAGACATAGAGAATTATACTACTGACACATATTGGCATGGACTATATACACTGATTTTCCACTATTATTTTATTAAATGATTGACCTCTGACCTTTCCTTCTTGATTCTCCCTCACTTCAGACCTCACCATGGGACAGCACAGCAGCGAGTTCTGACGACGACATTATGAGAAGATAAAGAAAGAAAAGAAAGGAATAATTTTATTTAACGGAGAACAGTTTAAATGAAGGCTATTTTTTGAACAGTGCGACCTGTTATAGTATTACTGTTTAGCTTCGACTTGCAAAAAGAGATGGTTGTTTTTTTTGTCACAGATTTGCTTGTATCTCTCTCTTCTGTCTGTCTTCGCCTCTTCTGTTGTGAATGGAAACCTTGAAATATTGTAAATACAGGATATGAATTTGTCTTTAAAGAATATATTTTTTGGGAACTAAATAAATGTCATTATAGTCATTTATTATTGGAGAGTTAATTCCCTGGACCTGATGATAAATTGTTCATGTTTTGTCAAAAATGTCTGGAAAACCAGGGGTACAACGAGGATTATGTCCAAATGTTAGTGTATCATATATTTTAGAGTAAGGAAGATTATTTTATAATGTTTTCTTACAGTATATTATTTTATGTCAGATATCAATTTAAATGTGCACTTTAGAATGAATCCTATCACGGCAATTCTCTTTTTTATAAGCTTTCCTCTAAGAAATGAAGAGTAAACTCACACAGGATTTGGTATTTTAAGGGGAAATGACCAATACACATACATTTACAAAAAGATATTATTGATTTCCACTTGCTCACTTCTTAATTGACCCCTATGCACTGTGTCTACTTGTCTCACACTCTCCCTGCCAACTAAACCATGCAGTGTCAGCCCTTTTTTAGCAAGAAAAGTCCCACCCTTATTGAAACCTGCACCCTCGCCAAAACTCGGAGACTTATGCCAGCACCTTGGAAGCCACTGCAAACGCTGCGGAAATTGAAATTGAAGATTTCCAGGACCTTATGAACCGGCGCCTGTGCTTTCAGCCCAGGCCTCCCTGCTTTAATGTTGGATTATACCCCCTCAGTGCCACCACTGCCGCCTCTGAAATATGGATCAGACGGCAGGAAAGGCCAGCAGCCAGTATGGGGGAGGCAGCTCAGGGGGGAGCTGGGTGGGAGGTGGAGAGGCGGGCGGTGGGGGGGAGGTTGTGTGTCACTGTGAGCCATCCTTGACGTTCACAGAGCACCAAAGACGGGTAAAGGCAGAGAGAGGATGGTGGGGGGTCTCAGGGCTGTTAATAGTGAGTGTTTCTCAAAGCTTTGCTCCTGTTTGTGCTTGGATTAGCAGCAGGTCATGCATGCCTCATGATTTGAGTCTTCTGGAGGGGCCACAACAGCACTAGCTTCATTTAAACACTAAATTCTTTTTAAAAATGTAAACTTGCTAATCAGTCAGTGAAGACATCTATGGATATTAGGGAACTGTTATAAGCTCAGACTTAATTTTGATAGTCCAATCAATCATCAGTTTACCGCCAAGTCGCTTGGGGCTCTTTGTCAAGTCAACGGCTGCAGAAGTGTACAGATGTTCAGTAATTTGGAAACAGTTAGCGTGCGGTTAAACTTGGGTCGGATTGGGAAAGGCGACATATTCTCCAAAGGCATAATAAATAAGGATATGCAGGTTTTGTAAAAAGTCCTGAAAGTTTGGAACCATTGTGTGATCAAGGTTAGCGATATACTTGAATTTGAATGCTTGATCCCAACACAATCTGGTGTTTCTTCAACACAATCATTCATGTGTTACCAGGGGCGCCGTAAGGGGGTGAAAACTTAGGACGATTCTAAGGGCCCGTGACTGACAGGGGCCCAAACCATTTCAAAAAAGTTTAAGTAACCAATGTGATATCTTTTCATGGGCCCAAAATCCCTGGCGGCGCCCCTGTGCATTACAAATAATAGTCTCGTCACATTTGTTTGTTGAGTGAAGGGGAGCTAGCTTAGCATTAATAAACACATCAAAGTCAATACAAACAGTGGCTTAGCTAACCAAAGTGTACATTGTTGGGTATAAAGGAATTTGATAAAGATTATTTATCACAATTGCAGTTATGGCAACTTTGTAGATGTGACGATAAAGGCTTCGAGAGTCTGGACATTTTTTGATTCCTTTAAAAGTGCTTGAATTTTACTTTTAAGAGGATGTCCGAGGTGTGTATGGCTATGTGATGGATAGCAACTTGCTAGTTGAAGTTAAATGAAGGGTTCTGCTTTAATTGCCTAAATATAATGGGGACGTTTTTGGATGCGGCCCTAGCTGGGCAGCTTTACAGTACACAGTGAAGTGTTGATTTGAGCAGGCATGATAGTACACACTGACAGAATCAGAGCCAGCAGGTTCACAGACCTGCAGATTAACTCAATGCTGCCCCCTCACTCCCAGAGCCAGTAGTGTACTTCATCTAAGTAGACAACTGTCACTGTGTGTGTCCCCAACACTAAAGCTTTCTGCAAGCCCACTGTCAAATTCCAGACTGTTGATACAATCTCTAAGCAATGTTTTGGTGCATTCTCTACTAAATTGGCTTTTTAGCTGAAAAATACTGATGCACCGACCTATTAATGCTCAATTTGCATTTTGTCGCTTCATGCAAAAATCATCTACCTTTATATTTAGTAACATTGACGTTTTCTTCAATTTAATTTCATAGAGAAAAGGGAACCAAATGGATTATTGGAAAATGTTTTAAAAAAGAGACCTTTCTTATGAAACATGGATGATTTCGAGAAAGTTGGATATACTGATGATTTGGATATATATGGAATTTACAGGACAGACAATATTTGTTGTATTGGAAGAAGATTATTCTATTTTTATTTGACTCAAATCAACAACATGTTCCAAGTACACATACATCGGGCTCTATGATGGCTTTATCAGTTATCCAGATTATATTTAATAGGACATTTGCAATCATCATGCCAGAAACTAATTTAAATCTTTCCGGAGCATGTGTGAAAAATGTATTTTACAACATTTGCTCCCCTTTCCAACTTGTACATTAACATTTGGCCTTATTATTTTTAAAGGGATCAACATATTATAAGGGAGGGAGGTAGGGGATTATTTAAAAAAAAAAAAAACATTATCTTGGATCTATGAAGCTGGCTGTTTCCAATTGATATACGATTTAAATACACTATTAACATCACAGGATGCAGTATTTAATAATGTAATAAGTAAATTAATGGGGCGACTGTGGCTGCGAGGGAGTGCGGTCGTCTTTCAACCAGAAGGTTGTGGGTTCGATCCCAGCCCATGCAGTCAACATGTCGATGTATCCTTGGGCAAGATACCTAACCCTGAGTTGCTCCCGATGGCCAACGGTGTGTGAGTGTTAGCTCCTAGAGTGAGATTCATTGCTCTGTATGAATGGGTGTGAATGGGTGAATGACATGTAGTATGTAAAGCGCTTTGAGTGGTCTTAAAGACTGGATACAGCGCTATATAAGTACAGTCCATTTACCATTTATAGGAAGTCAGAGATAGGCAGTTTTATTAGCGTTAAACAACTTACAAACAAGGATTAGTTTTTATATTTTGATTTCTTTCCAACAGTTAGCACCTTATAACAACTATAACATGTCATTTTTACACATTGGTTTTTGAAGCAACAAACTGAATACAAACTGTTTTTCGTGAGGTTTAGGTGAGTGAGGTGCTGGTAGGATTTTTTACAAAAAAAAATGTAAAAGATTTGCCCCTGTTTCCACTCTTTGCTTAGCCAACAGGCATATTAGCTGCACCAACACGAGAGTCTTCACTCAACGAAAAACAAATGAGTGAATTTCACAAATGCTGAACTCTTACCCTTAAACCTGACACGTGTGTACGAGCTCTGGGGAAATAATGATTGTGACTTTTCTGGTGTTTTTTCTACTTTCTCAACACCATATTTCCTAATTTCCTAATTCATCCACCCACCCTTCCTTTTTACAGGCAGAGAAAGAAAAACCGGGAGCTAGAATGAGTAAACTGGGGTGTACAGAGAGAGAGATGATGCACTGAGAGCCATCATTGATGTGAGGAACAGCATGGAAGGAAGCCAGACACTTGAGGCCATTTTCACTTCCTCTGCCAACTCCGACAGACTGCCACCAGCACGGCTGAGGAGAATATCAGCCACTCTTTCTCTTACACACACACACTTCACTTTCTCCAAACTTCATCCCAGCCAGATCACGCTACTCTTCTTCCAAGTACCCAAACAATATGTTATTCTTTCAAAAGTTGGATATCAGGAAGCTTAGCATGATGGCGCTGACAAAATGACATCAAAAGGCCGTTTAATCAGTTACACAGCATGTCCAAAACATGTTTCGCTATATGAAAGGAGTGGGAAAAAGTGAGCAGATCCAAAATATGATTAGTGTTTGCTGGCGGGTGCTGCCAAAAAAACTTCTTCACAGTTTCAAAGTTTGTGCTTCATGTTGGTTGTTTGTCACCCAAGCTGCCCCAAAACTTTTTCCCGAAAATAGAGCTCACTGTAAACAGCCAGGAGAGAGGAAAACTTCTGAATATCACTCTCACTCTCTGGACTTTCTATCAGCCCCTCAAACTCTCGCTGTGAAAGGACTCTTCATTGGTGCTTTGGTATTCTGATACAGGCTCTTTGGTGAGTTCTAATCCCTATTAAAGAGGTAGATTATGGAAGGGATTTGTCTTTGATTTGCCTGTCCCACTGCTCCTTTCTGTCAGCACCTCTCGCTCTCTATATATCCGAGCCTCGTTCTTTCTCCTCTGTCTGTCTTGATGGGATGGTTGATGGTCACGGATTGAACAATGATTGCCTCCATGTGTCATCCACCCTCACACTCCCCTAACCCAGCCATCCTCCTGTGATTACGGCCACATGTATGAGGGCCCCTGGTCGCCTGAATAGATTTGTTAAAAGGCCTCCAGTGGATGAGAGAGGCTCGGTGTCGCCTGGCCCTCGTGTGCACATCTATCCCCTTTTTTCGAGGCACTCTGCATGGGGGTGAGCTCCCTGCATCCCCTCTCCTCCCAACTTACCCCTCTCCTCCGCCACGCAGAGATAATCAGGCTTATGTAAAGACGACGTGCTCTTTTGACAGTCATCAGCTCATCAGTGATCCAATCAAGACCCAAATCCGCCATTGTTCGCCCCTCAAAGTGTCTCAAATCCGCTTGTGCAGGAGAGAGGGGCTGCGCTCTTTATCCTGCCAATCACTCCTGACATTCCTGCCCCTGTTGCCATGGCCCGGGGTCAGAGGTTGGGAAAACAGAGAGCATGAGCTGACTCGGGGAGAATGGCGGAGAGCTAAAGGAGGGACTCTCCACGCCACGGCCCCATTGGTCAGCCAACGTAGGGGGTAAATGTAGACAAGTTAGGACTCTATAGCCCCGCTGAGAGGGCGAGTCGGACAGAAAGAGATCTGGGCAGGGAGGAGAAAGAAAGGGGGGATGATGAGGCAGAGAAAGGGCCAAGGGAAGGAGAAGAGGGCATGAGAGGTGTGTGTGGAGAAAGGAGCTAAAAAGAGGGTTAGGGAGGGACGGTGTTTGATTTCCAAATAGGCTTTGCAGAGCTTGACCTCAAGGGGATCGGAGAATAAAGGGCCTGACACACAGTTAAAGAAATAATGAACATGCCAGTTAATATTTCTTGCATTTGTAATGGGTTTTCTGCACCTAACACGTAGAAATGAAGCATTTGATCGCCAAAACAAGCCACTTTTTAAATTCCATATAGTTGTAACGAACACATCGCCAACAAAGAAAAAATACGTTTGATCCATGTGTGTGTGTGTGTGTGTGTGTGTGTGTGTGAATGCTATCTGCAGAGCTGTAATTTGAAATGGAAATGTACCTCCCAACGCAATGAAGCTAATACATGTCATTGCGGGATAAGCAGGGCACTGGGTTAAATCTGTTGTAATGTTGTCAAAAGAATAATTTTCTGTAACCCAATGTATACGTAAGTGAGCAAATGTTTAGCCTAGACAAGATATCATAGGGAATTTACGCCATTCACTGTTCCTCCATAGGGATTAGTGGAATTAAGCGTTTTACACAAAAGCAAAGTATCAAAACTCATGAGTAATTCAACAAGCTCCACAATTCGGAGTTTACCGAGTGCTGTGTTTATTGTCGCGTTGCAGCTGCGTGTACCGTACAGACACATCGCAAACATTGTCAACTCCTTTTAAAAAGGAGACCAATTTAATATACAGGGAAAATACACACAACAAATACTATGAAAGGGTGGGAGTGATAAGTCTTTTCTCTTGTTGCCTGGCCATTCATGGCAATAATCTGAGGGAAGAAGCAGATTAGGACAGAGGGAGGGTTCGTGGCCGAGTGTTCGCATCGCTGGCTCCTTTCAGCCATTTTGAAACAATGTTTATCCACTGGTTTGTTATAGCGTAGCAACTTAGCTTAGTTTACTGCTGTGAGAGTCCTGAGGGGGCTGAGGACTCGCTGCGTCTTTGTTCAGCCTCCATTGAGACACACTGGAGTATTAGAGCGGGGCGGAGAAGCTGCACAAAATTAATTCATATGTGATCTCAGCGATTTCGGTAATTTGTGCCTCGGTTTGTAAAATGCCTGGGAAATGTCGATGGGAATGTGCTCGACAAAGTCACATTGTAGGTTTGTACAGCCAATGTTTGCACGTGAGGAAGAGAAATAGCATTTGCCTCGACTTTTGTCGGGACCAAAAATCCAGTTTGTAGCATTTTGAACCGCGTTGAATGTGTCTCTGTCAATATCTTCTCTATGATGATCTGCCAGTGCAGGATGGTTACTTCAACGTTTATACAATTGAGTGTAAGTCACTTTAAAGAGGCCGTACTTGATATCTCATTCTAACCATGTTAGAAATGACAATGTGAAAAGAGTCGATAGTAGTGATGAACCAAGAGGAGGACTATAATTGATGGAGCACGAATCAGCTCTTTGTTGAGCTGTTCGTCTGTAACTTCACTGTTCTGGTTCACACTCTCATAATGGTGTCTTTGGACAGAGCAACCTCAATTTTGGTATGAACTGCATCTTCGTGACTGGTACAAATCCTCAGCTTCAGACTCAGAAAGTATGTCTGAGGCTTAACTGTGTTAGTCTGTAGTTAGGTGCAGAGCTAGGACTGTATTTATAGAGTTTTAGATGCAGTTCATACCAAAATTGAGGATCAACACACCATAAAAGTCGGGGGTGGTGTTGTTACGTTTTAGCCAGGAGTTCAATGTCTTTTGGCTTTCTTTGTACTCTTTCGAGGATGAATTATATATACGGCATTAGTCACTGCCGAACCTCACTTCAAAACAAACATACATTTTGTCAACTTCTTCTTCGGCTTCTCTGTATACCAGCTACAGGTGCATTTGCCACCAAATTGATTGCCGCAAAATAGGGTCACAACATTTGGGCTGCAACCAAATTTCCACTTGGAGTCAGTGAGGATTCTCAAAGGCGGATAACATCTATTACGTCACTTGAAGGACCAAAAGGACACTTGAGGACACGAGGATATGGATATTTTGAATTAGCCTTTAATGAACGGATGGTCCACAGAGTGGAGCGTGTGGAGATGTGGCATTTAAGGCAATCAGCAGCTACGAAGCATTGTAACTGCTGATTATGTTATAATAGTGACTCCTTATTTTACAAAAGTAAGTTATTATTTGGATACTAGGTCATCACTGTGTGAAAGTAAATCATTATTTTTTTTAAGTCTCTCATTATTTGAAGATATTGAGTCATTCTTTTCAGAAACAAAGTCATTAATTTGAGAACAATGATCAAAACATTCTTTTTTCTTCATTACGTCGGTAGAGATTGGCTTCCATAGTAAGCAGGTTGAAATTGGCTGTTGGACATTGTTTTAACAAAAGGGATATTTTTCAGACTTTGGGATGATAACAGATGCATAATACAAGATGCGATCAGGACTCTCTGTCAGTGTACAGTAAGCCAGAGTGCTAAAGAAAACCTCTGCAGTCTTTCACTCTGTTGATAATGATAGATGACTCAAGGGTCGCATATCGTCACAGTGTAATTACACATGAGATGCATGCACACACACCATCATTCTACACACACAGTCGCAGAGTAATTTGAGTCCTCATTCATCTGCCCAAGTCATTTAGGGTAATAGAGCTTAATGGAGTATATTAACCCTGTCCAGCTTGCCCACCCCCCCTCAGATATGTGTGTGTGTGTGTTCATGCAAGTGCACAGGGAAAGGGGAAACCTGCCAACTGTTTATCTGCAAGACACACTCACACACAGACACACACACACTGGGAGAGCAAAGATCTGGTTTCCCACTGTCACAGATGCTTACCCGCCTCTCCATTAGTGATGTGATTGGAGTGGACACAGAAAACCAGCAGCCTCATTCCCACAGGGGCAATCTGAGGAAATTATTGCCCCCGCTCCTCTCCGGGGAATGTCAGCGCTCTAGCAAGAAGCACTTAATCGACTGCTATCACATGCAACTCTCTGTAAACCGCGTAGCATGGCTTTCTGAGCGGTTGCTGTGGATTAATACTTTGTGAAAAGGCGTGTGATGATATGTGATCAGGCATGGCACACGGCGAGGAGGGACCTCACGATGTGGAATCAGGGGATCAGACGCTGGGAAAGTGACAGGGAGATAATCACTGGCGAATGAAGGTCTTCAGTGTGTTTTAATGTCATTTTCTGCGTGGGTGTAAAGACAATTTAATGCTGTAAAGTTTACTATAAGGAAAAGTATAGTATAATCGTTTTTATATTATATTTTGTTATTGGTCCTTC
>NW_027262732.1:0-20000 GCF_902827115.2 Pseudochaenichthys georgianus | reverse complement strand
GGACGTCTCTCGCGAACACGTCGGGACGTCTCTCGCGAACACGTCGGGACGTCTCTCGCGAACACGTCGGGACGTCTCTCGCGAACACGTCGGGACGTCTCTCGCGAACACGTCCGGACGTCTCTCGCGAACACGTCCGGACGTCTCTCGCGAACACGTCCGGACGTCTCTCGCGAACACGTCCGGACGTCTCTCGCGAACACGTCCGGACCTCTCTCGCGAACACGTCGGGACGTCTCTCGCGAACACGTCGGGACGTCTCTCGCGAACACGACGGGACGTCTCTCGCGAACACGTCGGGACGTCTCTCGCGAACACGACGGGACGTCTCTCGCGAACACGTCGGGACGTCTCTCGCGAACACGTCGGGACGTCTCTCGCGAACACGTCGGGACGTCTCTCGCGAACACGTCGGGACGTCTCTCGCGAACACGTCGGGACGTCTCTCGCGAACACGTCGGGACGTCTCTCGCGAACACGTCGGGACGTCTCTCGCGAACACGTCCGGACGTCTCTCGCGAACACGTCCGGACGTCTCTCGCGAACACGTCGGGACGTCTCTCGCGAACACGTCGGGACGTCTCTCGCGAACACGTCGGGACGTCTCTCGCGAACACGTCGGGACGTCTCTCGCGAACACGTCGGGACGTCTCTCGCGAACACGTCCGGACGTCTCTCGCGAACACGTCGGGACGTCTCTCGCGAACACGTCGGGACGTCTCTCGCGAACACGTCCGGACGTCTCTCGCGAACACGTCCGGACCTCTCTCGCGAACACGTCGGGACGTCTCTCGCGAACACGACGGGACGTCTCTCGCGAACACGTCCGGACGTCTCTCGCGAACACGTCGGGACGTCTCTCGCGAACACGACGGGACGTCTCTCGCGAACACGACCGGACGTCTCTCGCGAACACGTCGGGACGTCTCTCGCGAACACGTCGGGACGTCTCTCGCGAACACGTCGGGACGTCTCTCGCGAACACGTCGGGACGTCTCTCGCGAACACGTCGGGACGTCTCTCGCGAACACGTCGGGACGTCTCTCGCGAACACGTCGGGACGTCTCTCGCGAACACGTCGGGACGTCTCTCGCGAACACGTCCGGACGTCTCTCGCGAACACGTCCGGACGTCTCTTGCGAACACGTCCGGACGTCTCTCGCGAACACGTCCGGACGTCTCTCGCGAACACGTCGGGACGTCTCTCGCGAACACGTCGGGACGTCTCTCGCGCACACGTCGGGACGTCTCTCGCGAACACGTCGGGACGTCTCTCGCGAACACGTCCGGACGTCTCTCGCGAACACGTCCGGACGTCTCTCGCGAACACGTCCGGACGTCTCTCGCGAACACGTCCGGACGTCTCTCGCGAACACGTCCGGACGTCTCTCGAACACGTCCGGACGTCTCTCGAACACGTCGGGACGTCTCTCGCGAACACGTCGGGACGTCTCTCGCGAACACGTCCGTACGTCTTTCGCGAACACGTCGGGATGTCTCGAACACGTCCGGACGTCTCTCGCGAACACGTCCGGACCTCTCTCGCGAACACGTCGGGACGTCTCTCGCGAACACGACGGGACGTCTCTCGCGAACACGACCGGACGTCTCTCGCGAACACGTCGGGACGTCTCTCGCGAACACGACGGGACGTCTCTCGCGAACACGTCGGGACGTCTCTCGCGAACACGTCGGGACGTCTCTCGCGAACACGTCCGGACGTCTCTCGCGAACACGTCCGGACGTCTCTCGCGAACACGTCGGGACGTCTCTCGCGAACACGTCGGGACGTCTCTCGAACACGTCGGGACGTCTCTCGCGAACACGTCGGGACGTCTCTCGCGAACACGTCGGGACATCTCTCGAACACGTCGGGACGTCTCTCGCGAACACGTCGGGACGTCTCTCGAACACGTCGGGACGTCTTTCGCGAACACGTCCGGACGTCTCTCGCGAACACGTCGGGACGTCTCTCGCGAACACGTCCGGACGTCTCTCTCGAACACGTCGGGACGTCTCTCGCGAACACGTCGGGACGTCTCTCGAACACGTCGGGACGTCTTTCGAACACGTCGGGACGTCTTTCGCGAACACGTCGGGACGTCTTTCGCGAACACGTTCGGACATCTCTCGAACACGTTCGGACATCTCTCGAACACGTCCGGACGTCTCTCAACTCATCCGAGCGTCATGGCAACAGTTTGCTCCTTCCAGGGAAGGTGGAGAAACAACCTGGACCTTTCTTCTCGGAGTGGAGAGAAAACCTTTAACTTCTTTTCTGCGTTGGAGAAAATCTAAACCTCCTTTCTAGAGGTGGTGGAGAACGGAGAACTTCTTTCTGCGTACGAGGAGAAAATCTCTGTCTACCCATTGGAACTTCAGCATGTGAACCTCTCCATATACAGAAGGAGAGGTTCACATGTTTTAAAATACTGAAGTTCAGTGATATTACACAATATATATATATATTGTGTAATATCACTGCCTTCTTAAAGAGACACTTCACCAAATCTGCAGAGAGCATGTAAACCGGTCCGAGCATCACATAAACAGCCACATTTAATTTACAATGTCCCATTTAAAGACCCTTAGAGACCCTTAGAGACCTTTAAAGACCCTTAAATACCATCAAAGACCCTTAGAGACCCTCAGAGACCCTCATAGAGCCTTGAAGACCTTTAAAGAGCCCCTTAGAGACCCTGAAAGACCCTTAAAGACCTTTAAAGACCCTTAGAGACCCTGAAAGACCCTTAGAGACCCTAAGAGACCTTTAAAGACCCTTATAGACCCTAAGAGACCCTTAAAGACCCTTAGAGACCCTGAAAGACCCTTAGAGACCCTAAGAGACCTTTAAAGACCCTTATAGACCCTAAGAGACCTTTAAAGACCCTTAGAGACCCTAAGAGACCTTTAAAGACCCTTATAGACCCTAAGAGACCTTTAAAGACCCTTAGAGACCCTTAAAGAGCATCAAAGACCCTCAGAGACCCTCATAGAGCCTTGAAGACCATTAAAGACCCTTGGAGACCTTTGAAGACCCTTTTAAAAGACCCTCAAAGACTCTCAGACTCCTGCGCATCACTGGTTCTTTTTGAATGTTTGTGAGGGCTTACGAGACGTTTTGGGAGCAAACCATTCCCCCTCAGGTCCCTCAGACTCCTTACTCTCGTTAGCCCAGTTTGCAGAGTAACGAGGGAGGGGGGGGGGAGCTCTGCGTCTGTCCACCTGGAGGGGGGGGGGGAGCTCTGCGTCTGTCCACCTGGAGGGGGGGGGGAGCTCTGCGTCTGTCCTCCTGGAGGGGGGGGGGAGCTCTGCGTCTGTCCACCTGGAGGGGGGGGGGGGGCTCTACGTCTGTCCTCCTGGAGGGGGGGGGGGGCTCTACGTCTGTCCTCCTGGAGGGGGGGGGGAGCTCTGCGTCTGTCCTCCTGGAGGGGGGGGGGAGCTCTGCGTCTGTCCTCCTGGAGGGGGGGGGGAGCTCTGCGTCTGTCCTCCTGGAGGGGGGGGGGGGGGAAACCTACACAAAGAATAATGAAAATGTTTTAAATAAATGATCAAAAACAAAGAAAGTGAGTTGAATAACATTTAAATTATATAAAGAATTTTAAAAAAGAACGAATTAAAAAAAATATATAAATAATTAAAAAACTAAGAAAGTGGGATAAATAAATACAATAATAAAAAAAATAGTATAATGAAAAAAATAAAAAATTATAAATACAAATAAATAAATAATATGAAAAAGCAGAGAGCATGTAAACCGGTCCGACACAAACGGCTACATTTAATTCATAATGTCCCATTTAGAGACACTTAAAGACCCTAAGAGACCATAATGGCGCATTTCCACTGCAGGGCCTCGCTCGGCTTAGTAGGGTATAGTTAGGCCTTGGTAGGCCAGGCTCACTTTATGCTGCGTCTCCATTACAGTTTAGTAGCTGGGGCAGTAACTATGGTAACGCAGTGTAGGCGGAGCCGTGACGTCATCTTCAAAGCGAAACACAAAACCAACATCAGCTGTTAGCCCTCAGAGCTCACAGCTCCTCATATCTGCTCAGAAACTAGACAGAAGTGAAACAAGTCCAAACCACAGACTGCCTGTGTCATGGAGAACACAGTCGCTGCTTTATTTATGTCTGTAGGCCGTTGTTGTGAGGCTCTGCACTTTCCCTCCTCACCTCATACCTCAAAGACCGTACCTACAGGGTTACTTGGAGAGGTTCGGAGTCCGACCCTTGTCAATTAACTACAGGGGTCCCTCAGGGCTCTGTTCTTGGTCCCCTCCTCTTCTCCTTGTACACAAACTCGCTCGGATCAGTCATTAGCCCGCATGGTTTTTCATACCACTGCTACGCTGACGACACCGAATTAATTCTGTCCTTCCCCCGCTCAGAGACCCAGGTCGTCCTCCCTCCTGGCTGGTCTACCTGCATGTGCCATCCGACCTCTGCAGCTCATCAGAATGCAGCGGCTCGTCTGGTCTTCAACCTTCCTGAATGTTCCCACCCCACGCCGCTCCTCCGCTCCCTCCACTGGCTTCCGGTAACTGCTAGAATCCACTTCAAGACCCTGGTGCTTGCGTACCATGCTGCGAATGGATCTGGCCCTTCCTACATCCAGGACATGGTTAAACCGTGCACCCCAGCACGTGCACTCCGCTCTGCATCAGCCAGACGACTCGCTGCACCCTCGCTGCGAAGGGGACCCAAGTTCCATCAGCAGGAACACGTGGGTTTGCTGTCCTGGCTCCAAGATGGTGGAATGAGCTCCCATTGACATCAGGACAGCAGAAAGCTCACACACCTTCCAGACTGAAACTCATCTCCTTCGACTCCACCTCGAGGATAGAACTACTAACAGAGCACTTATATACTAACAAAGGACTGGCTCCTCTAAAGCCAGCTGAGTAGCACTTGTGCTTGGCTCTATGAAACCTGATGTACTTTATGATTCTGTTTTCTTCAAGGTTGTATTTTGTTGGTCGAACGCACTTATTGTGAGTCGCGTTGGATAAAAGCGTCAGCTAAATGTAATGTAAAGACCTTTAGAGACTTTTAAAGAACTTTAAAGTCCCTTAGAGATCCTTAGAGCATTAAAGACCCTTAGAGAGCCTTATGCTGCGTTCAGACGCGATGCGATGTTTGGGGGCGGCGCGATTACATGTAAAGTCAATGCAGAGATGCGGACAGACGCGAATTCTCTCCGATGGCGAGCATGAAGCGGTGGACGCGGCGCGAATCACGTGATTTAAGTGTGCCGCGTCAAACGCGAGAGTTCAATTTTTTCAACTCGAGCGTCAAATTCACGTGACGCGTTCTCGCGGAAGCCAATCAGCGGTGAGGATCTCAGCCTGCCGTAACTGACGTTCAACCAGAAAACATCAGCCGTTAGCTGCTAGCACTCAGAGCTCACAGCTCCTCATGTCTGTTCAGAAACTAGACAGAAGTGAAACCAGTACAAACCACAGACTGCCTGTGTCATGGAGAATACAGTCGCTGCTTTATTCATGTCTGCAGGCCGTTGTTGTGAGTGTGGAGTGAGCAGCTACAACGTTAGCTTAGCCGATCTCCATTCAGAAAACACGCATTCTAAAAGGTGTTTCTCTGCCGTCTGTCTGCAGACTCAAAGCATTAACTCATGGTTTTTACTAACCGGTATCAGTGTGTTGTTACGTCGGCATCATTTAGAAACGTGTATTACAATTTAATCACGGTAAAATATGTTCATGTTGTTGTAGCTCCCGAGCCAGCGCATCTTGTTTGAATGATGCGAGTAAACACAGCTGGCAGCCGCGGTGAAACTCGAGCGATTAGAGCGAAGCGAATATTCGCATCGCGTCCGGTGTGGACGTAGCATTAGCAACCCTTAAAGAGCCTTAGAGACCTTTAAAGACCTTTAAAGACCCTAAGATACGCTAAGAGACCCTTAAAGAGCATTAAAGAGCCTTAGAGATACTTAGCGACCTTTAAAGACCCTTGTAGAGAATTTTTTTTAAATAAATAATAAAAAACTAAGAAAATGTTATAACTAGGGCCGGGACTTTAACGCGTTAATTAAGATTAATTAATTACACAAAAATTAACGCGTTAAAAAAATTAACGCGTTAAAAAAATTAACGCATTTTAATCGCACTCATTTTTGCACAGCGGAACGTTTCTCACTGGATGAGTTTCAGGCGTACCGATTATACTGGAGCACCAACTAACATTCATGACTTCAGCATGGGACTTCAAACAACAACAAACCACGGTGAACAATAGTCAAACATGAACGACCAAGCTGATGAGACGCTTTGGTCGGCCCCGTGGATGGGACATTCTGTTTTAAAAAACGGACGGATGGAAGCGTCGATAAGAGCCGCAGCACATCAAGCCTGAAGTATCACCTGAATGCAAAGCATGTAGCAGCTAGCATGTAGCAGCTAGCATGTAGCAGCTAGCGTGTAGCAGCGAGCATGTAGCAGCTAGCATGTAGCAGCTAGCATGTAGCAGCTAGCATGTAGCAGCTAGCATGTAGCAGCTAGCATGTAGCAGCGAGCATGTAGCAGCTAGCGTGGACGTTAGCCCGACTCCGAGTGCAAGGAACCACACCCTGACCCAACCCACACTCAACCAGACGACTGGTCTCAGGGCCAGGATCAGTCAGTCCACGTCTGAGAGAAGAACCAGCTCCCTGCTCACTGGACTGCACTCTGGGCTCGACATTAAGGACTGCCCGATGGCCCGGGGCCATCTAGCATTTAGCTCGGGCAATGAAGCCTCACCTGCTGGTTGCCCGATCGGGCAATCTATCATGCCAGTCTCATGCAGCTCGCGGATCAGTAATGAGTGACCCGACAGTAAAACTAAACATATCTATAACTAGTTACGGTAGTTTGAGAGGTAATTAAAATAGCTACGTGTGATATTCTAACCTGAAGAGTGCGTGTTGTTCCGCTCACCGCTGCATGTGATGCAGAGCTGCGTGTCGAGTCTCGACTCGTCAGCAGCAGCTGATCTCTCTCTCCCGTCAGATTAGACTTCACTCGCGTTTATGTCCATATCGATCAGATCCAGCTAGTTCCAGCTAATGATAGACTACCTGCTTATTAAAAGACAACTACACAATAAGCGTCGCTATGCAACCGGGTGAGGCCACAAAGTATAGCGCAGCATTATGCATTTGTTTACATGCCCACCGGAACCCCGAGGCATTACCAACAGATCAACGCACAATCAACCCACACAGGACATCTCTTTCTCCACATTAAGTGTTAGACATTAGAGTTGACTCTTCTTGTCTGTCACATACTCTTCTTGTCTGTCACATACTCTTCTTGTCTGTCACACACTCTTCTTGTCTGTCACACACTCTTCTTGTCTGTCACATACTCTTCTTGTCTGTCACACACTCTTCTTGTCTGTCTCACACTCTTCTTGTCTGTCTCATACTCTTCTTGTCTGTCTCATACTCTTCTTGTCTGTCACATACTCTTCTTGTCTGTCACATACTCTTCTTGTCTGTCACACACTCTTCTTGTCTGTCACACACTCTTCTTGTCTGTCACACACTCTTCTTGTCTGTCTCATACTCTTCTTGTCTGTCACACACTCTTCTTGTCTGTCACATACTCTTCTTGTCTGTCACACACTCTTCTTGTCTGTCTCACACTCTTCTTGTCTGTCTCATACTCTTCTTGTCTGTCTCATACTCTTCTTGTCTGTCACATACTCTTCTTGTCTGTCACATACTCTTCTTGTCTGTCACACACTCTTCTTGTCTGTCACACACTCTTCTTGTCTGTCACACACTCTTCTTGTCTGTCACACACTCTTCTTGTCTGTCACACACTCTTCTTGTCTGTCACATACTCTTCTTGTCTGTCACACACTCTTCTTGTCTGTCACATACTCTTCTTGTCTGTCACATACTCTTCTTGTCTGTCACACACTCTTCTTGTCTGTCACACACTCTTCTTGTCTGTCACACACTCTTCTTGTCTGTCACACACTCTTCTTGTCTGTCACATACTCTTCTTGTCTGTCACACACTCTTCTTGTCTGTCACATACTCTTCTTGTCTGTCACACACTCTTCTTGTCTCTCACATAAGTGGCGCAGCTGAAGCGGTATTGCTCTAAAGGGAAATCATTTTGACCGAAGATATTTAGATTTGCCGGCTAACGGGAACTCTGACGTGTGCTTCGCGGATGCGCTCGGCTCCTCTCGACTGCTGCTCGGGTCTGCTCGGTCAGCTTCCGGATGAGGACGCATTCGTTCGACCTTACAGTAGTTAACATTACACACATGTTTAACAGGGGCCATAATAGTGTAAATAATGTTTGTTTTGGCAGTTACAACTGAATGTAATGTTTTCTACTGTTTCCATCTGGGAAGGCGTCTGCCTTCCCAGATGGAAAGTGTTTTGACCAACAACTTAAGTATTTCTTAAAGCTATGCAGGAAGCGAGCAAACACAAACAAGAACAAACAAACAAGTGAAATGAAGAATACAATTGAAATTGTACAATATAATATTGTGGTGGTTCATCTTATAATTCAGTCTAGAGAACCAGACAGCATCTCAGACCTGCAACAATCTAAATGTCTAGGGGGACGGAGGCCCCCCAAACCCTTCGTGCCATTTCGTCCGCGTGTATTTTTCAGGGCAATCTCTATTGGGCTCAGGGCCATCTGTAAATTAGCTTAGATGGCCCACAGGACTGTCGACCACCTGGAGTCACATCCATGTGGAAACTGCTTCTCACTGTTCTCAGGTCAAATATGTATATTTGATTAAAAATGCGATTAATTAATTACAAAGCCTCTAATTAATTAGATTATTTTTTTTAATCGAGTCCCGGCTCTAGTTGTAAATAAAATAAATTAATAAAAAACATATTATAATGAAATATACAAAATAAATAAAGAAATACAAATAAAATAAATAATATTAAATATAAAAAAGCAAAGAAAATATTAATAAAATATAAAACATTTATAAAATAATAAATAAAATAATAGCAAACAAAAACAAAATGATAGTAAAAATACAATAATAATGATAAATAAAATAATCTTTGTCTCGTGGTAGAAGGGTAACTTCGTGGGAATATATTTTAAAATATAAAAATAAATATTTGTTTTAAGGACCATGTCACTAGATCTGACATTTGAACTGTGCATTTTCTCCTGCTATTGTGTCATGCGGGGGGAAAAATGTAATAAATAATAAAAAAAACTAAGAAAGTGGGATCAATAAATAAAATAATAAATAAAATATACCAAATTAAATAGATAATATAAAAAAGCAAAGACAATATTAATAAAAATCTAAAATAATATCAAAAAAATATATAAGTGATAGTAAAAATACAATAATAATAATAATAATGAAACTGACCTCCAATCCTGGCGCGGTGGAGAGAACCGGGGTCTCCTCCACTGGTTTTCAGGCGGGGGGGCGGTCCATCGATACTGGTTGAAATGTTCTCCGTGGGGCTGAGGGTTAGGAAGAAGGCCGTTTTGTGGATGGCTCGTTGCTCTGGGAGGAAAATACCTGCAGGAGAGGATATTTAAAGGAAGATCATTATAAGGGTCCTTTTGTAATGTCTTAAACCTTTCCTTAGAATATGTTATGAATTGTAGGGTGTCCTTGGGTGCTTTGAAAAGCGCATCTGAATAGAATGAATTATTATTATAATAAGAGGGCCCATTTTTTGAAAAATCTTTTTGGGCTCTACATCTTCTAACGTTACTCTCAGTAACTCCATATTTCGTTGCTGCTCGACAGTTGTTTGAGGACTTCTTTGAACACACACACACACACACACACACACACACACACACACACACACACACACTCACTCTACATTTAATTTATATATCAACGGTTCATTATTACAGTTTTATTTTATGTGAAGCACACGGTACCATGCTGTTATAATAACGCTCTTTGAAACTGAAACCATTTTGGGAGAAAAAATAATAATTAAAAAAATATATATATATATTGATAATCGCTCATTTGGCGCCATCTAGTGGTGTGACTGTGTAATTACATCGAAAAGGCTAGACCCGGAATATAATAAAAAAAAAAAACCTGTCTTATTTTCGGGTTAATACGGTTGTTACGTGCCGTGTTGTGTTTGTCTCTCTCCCCCTGACTGTCTCCCTCAGGTGCTCCCAATCAGGGCCTCCATAAAGGACCTGAGGAAGGCTGCAGTCGCTCTCTCCTTCTCCCGTGAGCTGCATGGATGGCAGTGGAGGATCTGCAGCAGTGTAGTATTTTGTTGTTGTATACGTGGGACGTGCAACTTATAGTTCCGAGTAGTGTTATGGTTTACTTCAGTCGCTTTCTGTTATAAGTTGTTCTTAGTTACCTTAAGTTTGTTTTGCAAATTGGCCGGTGAGTCTCTTTCTTTTGTCAATTTAAAGACTTCACCGATCCGTTTCCTCTCGCCCGGTTATTTTATATTTGGCCACTTCCCTTTGGTTCCCCGAGTCCAGGAGGGAGCGTAACAACGTAGTGTAGTGTCCTACCTGTGTTGATGGGAGTCTCTGCTGGGCGGCCATCTCTCCTCTCTCGGCTCAGAGATGATGTCGCTCGGCCGATGTGAAGCGAGGCCTCTGATTGGCTCCTGCTCCGACTCATCCATCCCATCGTTACTGTTTAAAACACAGCACAGATCAACTCGGTTGGATGATGATCGATGGGAGAGGCTTTATTATTAACTTCAGAAACATCCCATCCATGAGGATACATTTAAATCAAACTGCGGCTGTTATAAACAAATGAATATATAAGTTAAGAAAACTAAATGTATGAATAGAAAACAAAACAATGAAAGAAAAAAAGAAAAACAAATAGAATTTAATTTAAAAAAAAGACAAATACATTTAAAGAAAGAAAAATAAATTAATAGAATAAAATAAAAATAAACAAGTAAATGGAAAAAATTCTAATAAAATTAAACACAATTATAAAAATATAATTAAAATAAATAATAATACAAATAAAATAAATAAACAAATTTCTTTTTTTGAGGATCTGGAAAAGAGGGGTATCTGGTTCTTATATTTATTTTACAATTGTTGGTATTATTTCATGCGAGTGGAGATTGACTTTAAGAAGCAAATATGTTGTCTATATCTGTCGAGGAAGGATGCTCCAGAGCCACTATTTCAAGTGTCCCGTCGAAGGACTGTTCCAATGTCCAGGGTGCTTGGAATTCTATCGAGGACTGAATCCTTCGTTGCGGGTAATTTCGAGGCTCATGTGTAGACTCCGTGGTCTTAAAATCCCCACAATGCTTTGCGCACGTATGACGCACACCTGCACACTTGCTCGCCTGTTCCACTCTTCGTTCTCGGAATGCCAGGAAGGATTCTGGTTTAGCCTCTGGGTGTTTCTCAATGTCGAGGATGCTTCCTTGGTGGGACATGTCCCTCCGAGTCAGGTCCTTCAGAGGCTAGGCAAGAATCCTTCCATTCGGAGAACGAAGAGTGGACCAGGCTAGCAAGTGTGCAGGTGTGCGTCATATGAGAGGCCCCGCCTTCAATGTTCCGCCAAAGATTTTGGAAATTGATCCCACCAAGGAAGCGTCCTCGACATTGAGAAGGACCTGCATGCTGTTGTGCAAAGTGCATGAAGACTGGAAGCATTTGAACATGACTCACCTCCTCTTGGGTCCTCTCTGCAGATCCTGCAGGTAGTTCTGCCTCTCCACCGCGTGGCCACGAGACGAGTTGAACACTGACGGAAGTAAAGATCAGCAGATTAGGTGATATTCAAATTAAAATAATAACTTTATAAAAATACGTTAAATCAAAAAAATATACGATCAATATTATAAATTAAAATAAATTAAAAATAATTTGTAATACAAAAAAGAGAAGAGTTGATATGACAATTAAAATAATAACAAATTAAAATAAATACAATTAAATAAAACATATATGATCAAAAGGATAAATATAAAAAAAATGTAATACAAAAAAAATAAAAATAATTAATTAAAAAACATAAATAAATTAAAAGAATGTAATTGATGTGACAATGAGACGGGTAGGACGCACCTTCAGCCAATGAGAATGGGGTTACATTGAAAAGAAAGGAAACTTTGCAAAAAGATAAAGATAAATACTTTTTCTGAGACTGAAGTCCAAATTATAATAAAACATATTTTTCAAAATTATAATTTCACTGAAGGAATTCTTACATTTTCAGAAGAAATGTAATTATTGGTTTCTCCTGAGAAAAAACTATATCTTAGAATTTGTCTTTTGTCTTAGAAAACACATTTAGATTAGATTACACTTAGATTTTCAGAAGAAAAAAACAATTGTTTATTTCTCAGATTTCTAAGAAATTAAGTCAAAATTCTATTTTCTGAATTCTTAGAATTTCTATTAAAACTGAAATTATGAGGAAAAAAAGCAAAATTATGAAGAAAACGATATTTTTTCCCCCAGAAAATCCCAAATATGTTGATTCTTAGATTTTAAGAAAATGAATTTTGAGGGAAAAAGTTAAAATGCTCAAAAAAATGTTTTATGGATTTCTTAGATTTTCTTAAACTGATGTAAAAAAAGTCAAAATCTGGACGAAAAGTCAAAATAAAGATTTTTTTCAGATTGAATTTTCTGAAAATAAACAGAATTGTTATTTTCTCAGAATTCTAAGAAATAATATAAATTCTGAGAAAAATAAATAATTCTGACTTTTCTAATCAAACCCAGAGGAATTCTGAAGAAAAGTTTATTCATTATTTTTCAGAATTCAGATTTTTTTTCAGGAGTAAAACAAATTCTGAGATTTTCAGAAAAAAAATATTATTTATTTCTCAGAAAGAAAAAAAGTCAAATTTTGAAAAATTCTAAGGTTTTCAGAAGAAATAAAATGTGTTTATTTTTCATTATTTCTCATAATTCTGAGAGAAAGAGAAAAAATCTGCAACAAAAAATAAATTAAAATACGTTAAATAAAACGTAACATTTATTTCAAACGTCAACATTTTGAGAAAAGTCCAAGTTCTGACTTTTTAAAAAAAAATACATTATTATTTATTTCGTTGTAAATTCAGAGAAAACATTTAAAAATTGTAAGAAAATGAGAATCTGAAAAAAGTCACAAATCTGAGAAAAAAGTAAATGAATAAATCAAGTAAAATCGAAAGATAAATCTGAAGGGACATCAGTACTCACAGTCCACGGCCTCTTTCGGATCCATCCCATCGACATCGATCAGATACCTGCAGCAGAACAGGTGTTCACACACAGCTCGTTACCGGTGCTCAGATCTCTCCCCTGCCTCCCTGAAGCTCATCGGATCCATCCTGACTCTCGCCTACAGAGCTCGGTCAGACTCCTGCATGTGGCCCACCTAATCCACCCTATTAGGGTCATCCGTCAACACCAGCCCGCCCACTCAGGTCCCACATGCTCAGCCTACCATCCCACCCACCTTCAGACCCGCTCATCTACGGTCTGCTGACTTAAAGACATTCCTGTTTGGGCGGGCGTTTGGGAAACCGCTGCTCGACTTTATTCTATCTGTCTTTTTTCATTGTGTTCTGCTGCTCTTATGACTTCTTAACGCGTGTGCTCATTTAACACTGTATGGTGGTTGATTGTTTTATCAAGCACTTTGTGACTTTGTGAAAAGCGCTTTATAAATAAACGTCACTGAAACCACATCACAATCTACCGAGGAAAACAGAATCAGAGAAAAATATGTTTTTACTTCTTTCATATTTCGGATACATTTCTTTTCTTTTATCAGATTTAAAGAATGGCTTTAATAATCATATGCTCGACGGTATTTATCTTTCTTCATGTCCTTGGAACGGAGCAATCTGTGAGTATCTGTGTGATGATGACCTCCCACCTGCAGATGAGGTAGCCGGTGCGGTTCAGCCCGTGCGTGCAGTGCACTCCGATCAGCTTCTCTGCAAAAACAACAAACATTTAAATGTCCTTTCTCTCCTTTAATTCACTTTTCTTATTTATTTCTGTAACTGCGGTTCAACAACAGAAACACATCCGAGCCTGATAGGAATCACATCAAAGCCTGATGGGAATCACATCAAAGCCTGATAGGAATCACATCAAAGCCTGATGGGAATCACATCAAAGGAATCACATCAAAGCCTGATAGGAATCACATCAAAGCCTGATGGGAATCACATCAAAGCCTTATAGGAATCACATCAAAGCCTGATAGGAATCACATCAAAGCCAGATAGGAATCACATCAAAGCCTTATAGGAATCACATCAAAGCCTGATGGGAATCACATCAAAGCCTGATGGGAATCACATCAAAGCCTTATAGGAATCACATCAAAGCCTTATAGGAATCACATCAAAGCCAGATAGGAATCACATCAAAGCCTGATGGGAGTCACATCAAAGCCTGATGGGAATCACATCAAAGCCTTATAGGAATCACATCAAAGCCTGATAGGAATCACATCAAAGCCTGATGGGAATCACATCAAAGCCTGATAGGAATCACATCAAAGCCTGATGGGAATCACATCAAAGGAATCACATCAAAGCCTGATAGGAATCACATCAAAGCCTTATAGGAATCACATCAAAGCCTTATAGGAATCACATCAAAGCCTGATGGGAATCACATCAAAGCCTGATGGGAATCACATCAAAGCCTTATAGGAATCACATCAAAGCCTTATAGGAATCACATCAAAGCCAGATAGGAATCACATCAAAGCCTGATGGGAATCACATCAAAGCCTGATGGGAATCACATCAAAGCCTTATAGGAATCACATCAAAGCCTGATGGGAATCACATCAAAGCCTGATGGGAATCACAACAAAGCCTGATGGGAATCACATCAAAGTCTTATAGGAATCACATCAAAGCCTGATGGGAATCACATCAAAGCCTGATGGGAATCACATCAAAGCCTTATAGGAATCACATCAAAGCCTTATAGGAATCACATCAAAGCCAGATAGGAATCACATCAAAGCCTGATGGGAATCACATCAAAGCCTGATGGGAATCACATCAAAGCCTTATAGGAATCACATCAAAGCCTGATAGGAATCACAACAAAGCCTGATGGGAATCACATCAAAGCCTGATGGGAATCACATCAAAGCCTGATGGGAATCACAACAAAGCCTGATGGGAATCACATCAAAGCCTTATAGGAATCACATCAAAGCCTGATGGGAATCACATCAAAGCCTGATGGGAATCACATCAAAGCCTTATAGGAATCACATCAAAGCCTGATGGGAATCACATCAAAGCCTGATGGGAATCACATCAAAGCCTTATAGGAATCACATCAAAGCCTGATGGGAATCACATCAAAGCCTGATGGGAATCACATCAACGCCTTATAGGAATCACATCAAAGCCTGATGGGAATCACATCAAAGCCTGATGGGAATCACATCAAAGCCTTATAGGAATCACATCAAAGCCTTATAGGAATCACATCAAAGCCAGATAGGAATCACATCAAAGCCTGATGGGAATCACATCAAAGCCTGATGGGAATCACATCAAAGCCTGATGGGAATCACAACAAAGTCTGATGGGAATCACATCAAAGCCTTATAGGAATCACATCAAAGCCTGATGGGAATCACATCAAAGCCTGATGGGAATCACATCAAAGCCTTATAGGAATCACATCAAAGCCTGATGGGAATCACATCAAAGCCTGATGGGAATCACAACAAAGCCTGATGGGAATCACATCAAAGACTGATAAGAATCACATCAAAGCCTGATAGGAATCACATCAAAGCCTGATGGGAATCACATCAAAGCCTGATGGGAATCACATCAAAGCCTGATTGGAATCACATCAAAGCCTGATGGGAATCACATCAAAGCCTGATAGGAATCACACCAAAGCCTGATAGGAATCACACCAAAGCCTGATAGGAATCACACCAAAGCCTGATGGGAATCACATCAAAGCCTGATAGGAATCACACCAAAGCCTGATAGGAATCACACCAAAGCCTGATAGGAATCACATCAAAGCCTGATGGGAATCACATCAAAGCCTTATAGGAATCACATCAAAGCCTGATGGGAATCACATCAAAGCCTGATGGGAATCACATCAAAGCCTTATAGGAATCACATCAAAGCCTGATGGGAATCACATCAAAGCCTGATGGGAATCACATCAACGCCTTATAGGAATCACATCAAAGCCTGATGAGAATCACATCAAAGCCTGATGGGAATCACATCAAAGCCTTATAGGAATCACATCAAAGCCTTATAGGAATCACATCAAAGCCAGATAGGAATCACATCAAAGCCTGATGGGAATCACATCAAAGCCTTATAGGAATCACATCAAAGCCTGATGGGAATCACATCAAAGCCTGATGGGAATCACATCAAAGCCTTATAGGAATCACATCAAAGCCTGATGGGAATCACATCAAAGCCTGATGGGAATCACATCAACGCCTTATAGGAATCACATCAAAGCCTGATGGGAATCACATCAAAGCCTGATGGGAATCACATCAAAGCCTTATAGGAATCACATCAAAGCCTTATAGGAATCACATCAAAGCCAGATAGGAATCACATCAAAGCCTGATGGGAATCACATCAAAGCCTGATGGGAATCACATCAAAGCCTGATGGGAATCACAACAAAGTCTGATGGGAATCACATCAAAGCCTTATAGGAATCACATCAAAGCCTGATGGGAATCACATCAAAGCCTGATGGGAATCACATCAAAGCCTTATAGGAATCACATCAAAGCCTGATGGGAATCACATCAAAGCCTGATGGGAATCACATCAAAGCCTGATTGGAATCACATCAAAGCCTGATGGGAATCACATCAAAGCCTGATAGGAATCACACCAAAGCCTGATAGGAATCACACCAAAGCCTGATAGGAATCACACCAAAGCCTGATGGGAATCACATCAAAGCCTGATAGGAATCACACCAAAGCCTGATAGGAATCACACCAAAGCCTGATAGGAATCACATCAAAGCCTGATGGGAATCACATCAAAGCCTGATAGGAATCACATCAAAGCCTGATGGGAATCACATCAAAGCCTGATAGGAATCACATCAAAGCCTGATGGGAATCACATCAAAGGAATCACATCAAAGGAATCACATCAAAGCCTGATATGAATCACATCAAAGCCTGATAGGAATCACATCAAAGACTGATAAGAATCACATCAAAGCCTGATAGGAATCACATCAAAGCCTGATGGGAATCACATCAAAGCCTGATGGGACTCACATCAAAGCCTGATTGGAATCACATCAAAGCCTGATGGGAATCACATCAAAGCCTGATAGGAATCACACCAAAGCCTGATAGGAATCACACCAAAGCCTGATAGGAATCACACCAAAGCCTGATGGGAATCACATCAAAGCCTGATAGGAATCACACCAAAGCCTGATAGGAATCACACCAAAGCCTGATAGGAATCACATCAAAGCCTGATGGGAATCACATCAAAGCCTGATAGGAATCACATCAAAGCCTGATGGGAATCACATCAAAGCCTGATAGGAATCACATCAAAGCCTGATGGGAATCACATCAAAGGAATCACATCAAAGGAATCACATCAAAGCCTGATATGAATCACATCAAAGCCTGATAGGAATCACATCAAAGCCTGATGGGAATCACATCAAAGGAATCACATCAAAGCCTGTTAGGAATCACATCAAAGCCTGATGGAAATCACATCAAAGCCTGATAGGAATCACATCAAAGCCTGATAGGAATCACATCAAAGCCTGATAGGAATCACATCAAAGCCTTTTGAGGGACAAGGAGGAACCATTAGAGTCCTCTGAGCAACATGTCTCTCTTTCCCCTGAGGTGTGAAGCCGCGTGAGGCCAAGCTCACTCGTGTGACGGTTCGAGAACATTTGACATGGGGGGGCAAGAGGTCATGCAGGGTGGCATGGGGGGCAAGAGGTCATGCAGGGTGGCATGGGGGGCAAGAGGTCATGCAGGGTGGCATGGGGGGCAAGAGGTCATGCAGGGTGGCATGGGGGGCAAGAGGTCATGCAGGGTGGCATGGGGAGCAAGAGTGTGGTGCCTGTTGAAAAGACACCCTGTAAAATACTCGTTCATCGCCAGCGTCTCACCGTTGTTGGCGTTTTCTCGCAGAAATGTTCGTACGGCGCGTTTGAAGCTCAGGATCGTGTCGTCGCCGGGAACCACGTGACCCTTCGTGAAGATTTTTACAAACAAAAGAGACTCCGGGACGTCCTGCACACACAGATTATCGTTACTTTAAAGAGTCCTCTCCTGCTGATGTTCAGGTGTATATCAGTATGTAGCGTCTCTACTTTAAAGAGTGCTCTCCTGCTGATGTCCAGGTGTATATCAGTATGTAGTGTCTCTACTTTAAAGAGTCCTCTCCTGCTGATGTTCAGGTGTATATCAGTGTGTCGTGTCTCTACTTTAAAGAGTCCTCTCCTGCTGATGTCCAGGTGTATATCAGTATGTAGTGTCTCTACTTTAAAGAGTCCTCTCCTGCTGATGTTCAGGTGTATATCAGTATGTAGTGTCTCTACTTTAAAGAGTCCTCTCCTGCTGATGTTCAGGTGTATATCAGTGTGTAGTGTCTCTACTTTAAAGAGTCCTCTCCTGCTGATGTACAGGTGTATATCAGTATGTAGTGTCTCTACTTTAAAGAGTCCTCTCCTGCTGATGTTCAGCTGTATATCAGTATGTAGTGTCTCTACTTTAAAGAGTCCTCTCCTGCTGATGTCCAGGTGTATATCAGTATGTAGTGTCTCTACTTTAAAGAGTCCTCTCCTGCTGATGTTCAGGTGTATATCAGTATGTAGTGTCTCTACTTTAAAGAGTCATCTCCTGCTGATGTTCAGGTGTGTATCAGTATGTAGTGTCTCTACTTTAAAGAGTCCTCTCCTGCTGATGTTCAGGTGTATATCAGTATGTAGTGTTTCTACTTTAAAGAGTCCTCTCCTGCTGATGTTCAGGTGTATATCAGTATGTAGTGTCTCTACTTTAAAGAGTCCTCTCCTGCTGATGTTCAGGTGTGTATCAGTATGTAGTGTCTCTACTTTAAAGAGTCCTCTCCAGCTGATGTTCAGGTGTATATCAGTGTGTAGTGTCTCTACTTTAAAGAGTCCTCTCCTGCTGATGTTCAGGTGTATATCAGTGTGTCGTGTCTCTACTTTAAAGAGTCCTCTCCTGCTGATGTCCAGGTGTATATCAGTATGTAGTGTCTCTACTTTAAAGAGTCCTCTCCTGCTGATGTTCAGGTGTATATCAGTATGTAGTGTCTCTACTTTAAAGAGTCATCTCCTGCTGATGTTCAGGTGTGTATCAGTATGTAGTGTCTCTACTTTAAAGAGTCCTCTCCTGCTGATGTTCAGGTGTATATCAGTATGTAGTGTTTCTACTTTAAAGAGTCCTCTCCTGCTGATGTTCAGGTGTATATCAGTATGTAGTGTCTCTACTTTAAAGAGTCCTCTCCTGCTGATGTTCAGGTGTGTATCAGTATGTAGTGTCTCTACTTTAAAGAGTCCTCTCCAGCTGATGTTCAGGTGTATATCAGTGTGTAGTGTCTCTACTTTAAAGAGTCCTCTCCTGCTGATGTTCAGGTGTATATCAGTATGTAGTGTCTCTACTTTAAAGAGTCCTCTCCAGCTGATGTCCAGGTGTATATCAGTGTGTCGTGTCTCTACTTTAAAGAATCCTCTCCTGCTGATGTCCAGGTGTATATCAGTATGTAGTGTCTCTACTTTAAAGAGTCCTCTCCTGCTGATGTTCAGGTGTATATCAGTATGTAGTGTCTCTACTTTAAAGAGTCCTCTCCTGCTGATGTTCAGGTGTATATCAGTGTGTAGTGTCTCTACTTTAAAGAGTCCTCTCCTGCTGATGTTCAGGTGTATATCAGTATGTAGTGTCTCTACTTTAAAGAGTCCTCTCCTGCTGATGTTCAGGTTTATATCAGTATGTAGTGTCTCTACTTTAAAGAGTCCT
>NW_027262731.1:0-24078 GCF_902827115.2 Pseudochaenichthys georgianus | reverse complement strand
GTCTCTGTGTATGCGCTTGGGACGGAAGTACCCAATGCACAGCTTATGTTCAGAGTGACCTTAAAGAAATACATCAGTAAAGTGGAACTTCTGTATGAAAGCAATGTAAAGATTTGTATTGGACAATCACCGAATTCTGGGGGTTTCATCAGCCAACACAGCAGTTAAAAATAAGCAGCCCGAGATATTTTCCCCCATTGCCTGTGAACATGGCCCCAGCAGCAGCCGTGGGGTGTGTAAATATCCCCCTGTGTCTGGGTGGCTGGAGCCGTGCAGCTGAGAGGAAGCAAGTCACAGATTTGTGTCTATATCTTTAACTCACACCACCGCCGTCTCTATTAAAAACGAGATGGTCTACAAGCACTCGTTGTTTGTGACCGTCTTCTACATTGCTGGCAAGGCCGGGGCAGCGCGAGGTGCGTGCATCACCCGATGCGCCACAGTTCTCTACCTTTCTGGAGGAGCTTCCCCTACATTATGCTAGAGAAACTGGTGGCGGTCCGGGGTGCATACATACAATTATAGGCTAATTGATCATGGGTGGGCAGTGGCAAGCAAGTGTAGAACAAAACTGTCTTTCATCGTTGTGATGAACTCGATGGCGGGTGTGTAGTTAACTGTGCTGTTGTTGGAGAGAAAGGGTAGCGGAAAAGAGTACCTACTTTTCGGACTGTAAAGCGCACCTGCATATAAGCCGCAGCAGCTAAATTGTCCGTCTGTCTTGCTCTCGTTCTGTCTCTCGGTTCCACTTTTACTTTGGGCGCGCTACCTGTCTCACTCTTTTCCGGCCTCCAGCTTTTCCTGCTGGAGCGCGCCGCTTAAAGGTGGCGGGCGCGGACCGGTCATAGAGCCCATAGTGTTAAGGTGGTTAATTTTACCTGTAAAATCCATAGATTCAGGAGGTTCCAAAAAAGGGGGGAAAAGTTGCGGCTTATAGTCCGAAAAGTACGGTATATGTTCTCTGGTCGGGGGATAGCGCCACTAGAATAGAGTAGTGGTTGTCGCAAGAGTATAAGCTAGTTATCGCTTTGGACGGTCTTCAGGCACGATCTTAGCACATGTATACAAGGGTGGACGCGCGAGTCAAGGTGCCCCATCTATAATTCCTACCCCCTCTGAAACCTCTTAATTCGGACTAAATTGAGCTGGATGAATTTTGCGCTGGTGTTATTGCGAGTTCATGTTTGTTTGTCTAAATTGTGTTATTGGGGGGTCTATATTGGTTTGTCTTCCCGCCGTCTTGTGTATGCTTGTAACAACTAATAATGAATCAGTCCATAGCCAGGGTAAAAAGAACTAAACTTTAGTTATCTCACCAAAAGTAAATGACTTGAGAAAAAAAAAATAATGTAAAGATGTAAAGCAAAATTAATATTATAGTATAAATGTGCTGCAAAATGAACAAAAACTAGGGCCACCAGGGGGGTGGAGGGGGTCTGGAGGACGGGTTTGGGCTGACAGCCCAGGAGCACAGCAGAGGGGCCAGAAGGGATCTCGGGCGGACGGCCGGGGGGCAAGGCAGAAGCCGAGAAGGGGGACTCGGGCAGATGGCCCGGGGGCAAGGCAGAGTCCAAGGTGGGGTCGGGCAGACGGCCCGGGGCAAGGCAAAGTCCATGGTGGGGGTCTTGGGCGGACGGCCCGGGGGCAAGGCAGAGACCATGGACTCTGCCTTGCCCCCGGGCCGTTCCGCCCGAGACCCCCACCATGGACTTTGCCTTGCCCCCGGGCCGTCTGCCCGAGACCCCCACCTTGGACTCTGCCTTGCCCCCGGGCCATCTGCCCGAGTCCCCCTTCTCGGCTTCTGCCTTGCCCCCCGGCCGTCCGCCCGAGATCCCTTCTGGCCCCTCTGCTGTGCTCCTGGGCTGTCAGCCCAAAACCCGTCCTCCAGACCCCCTCCACCCACCCTGGTGGCCCTAGTTTTGTTCATTTTGCAGCACATTTATACTATAATATATAATTTTGCTTTACATCTTTACATTATTTTTTTTTTTCTCAAGTCATTTACTTTTGGTGAGATAACTAAAGTTTAGTTCTTTTTACCCTGGCTATGGACTGATTCATTATTAGTTGTTACAAAGCATCCACAAGACGGCGGGAAGACAAACCAATATAGACCCCCCATACAAACAATTTAGACAAACAAACATGAACTCGCAATAAACACCAGCGCAAAATTCATCCAGCTCAATTTAGTCCGAATTAAGAGGTTTCAGAGGGGGTAGGGAATTATAGATGGGGCACCTTGACTCGCGCGTCCACCCTTGTATACATGTGCTAAGATCGTGCCTGAAGACCGTCCAAAAGCGATAACTAGCTTATACTCTTGCGACAACCACTACTCTATTCTAGTGGCGCTATCCCCCGACCAGGAGAACATATACCGTACTTTTCGGACTATAAGCCGCAACTTTTCCCCCCATTTTTTGGAACCTCCTGAATCTATGGATTTTACAGGTAAAATTAACCACCTTTAACACTATGGGCTCTATGACCGGTCCGCGCCCGCCACCTTTAAGCGGCGCGCTCCAGCAGGAAAAGCTGGAGGCCGGAAAAGAGTGAGACAGGTAGCGCGCCAAAGTAAAAGTGGAACCGAGTGGCAGAACGAGAGCAAGACAGACGGACAATTTAGCTGCTGCGGCTTATATGCAGGTGCGCTTTACAGTCCGAAAAGTACGGTACTCTTTTCCGCTACCCTTTCTCTCCAACAACAGCACAGTTAACTACACACCCGCCATCGAGTTCATCACAACGATGAAAGACAGTTTTGTTCTACACTTGCTTGCCACTGCCCACCCATGATCAATTAGCCTATAATTGTATGTATGCACCCCGGACCGCCACCAGTTTCTCTAGCATAATGTAGGGGAAGCTCCTCCAGAAAGGTAGAGAACTGTGGCGCATCGGGTGATGCACGCACCTCGCGCTGCCCCGGCCTTGCCAGCAATGTAGAAGACGGTCACAACAACGAGTGCTTGTAGACCATCTCGTTTTTAATAGAGACGGCGGTGGTGTGAGTTAAAGATATAGACACAAATCTGTGACTTGCTTCCTCTCAGCTGCACGGCTCCAGCCACCCAGACACAGGGGGATATTTACACACACCCCCACGGCTGCTGCTGGGGCCATGTTCACAGAGGCAATGGGGGAAAATATCTCGGGCTGCTTATTTTTAACTGCTGTGTTGGCTGATGAAACCCCAGAATTCGGTGATTTGTCCAATACAAATCTTTACATTGCTTTCATACAGAAGTTCCACTTTACTGATGTATTTCTTTAAGGTCACTCTGAACATAAGCTGTGCATTGGGTACTTCCGTCCCAAGCAGCATACACAGAGACAATCAGCCAAATGTTCATTAACCAAAAACGAAACACAACCGCTCAGTTTAACTGATAGTTTAAGGTAATTTTAGGATACTGTCAATCACAGATTCTGGTAAGGCAATGTCCAAATGTAGATTTGAAATGACACTTACCAGTTCTGAAGATTTGTTGGTATCCTGCCGACAACGCCAATTTGTAAGGGAAACTTCTGCAGCAATGGAGAGTCAGGACTCAGAGAGACACGAGGAGAGTTGGAGCTTTGATGTCAAACAATGATAGTCTATTGCAAGGATACGGCCGGAGAATTCATATCACAAGTCACAGCAGCAAAAGGTTCTGACTGCACGGGTGGGTTGTCATGTACATTTTTATTAGCCTATCTCTCGATAGACCTTTTAACTAGTTTACAGAGAGTTAATGAGCATATTGGGGGAGGTGTAAACATCTGTGGAGCTTAGAAAGCCAGCGTTCCCACAGCCGTAAACCATTTTGTGGCCGAGAGTTGAAATGGTTTATCAAGATAGCTGGAGCCTCCCATTCCTTAAAGAGCCTGTGACAGCCTCCCAACAACTGTTGTGCAATGAAATATTGGGCTACTAGTAATCTCGAACCGTCAGTTTAAAAAAGAAGGTGCAATACCATTCCGATAAATATCAATAATTTCGAACATCGCGGGGAAATTCCTTCGACTCATTTTGAAGTTTTGGGGTAAGCCGGAAGTGACGTCAATGCGGGAATGCTTCAGTGTGCGGCGAGAGAGCCAAACACGGATAAAGTGTGTTGTCATGCGTAGAAATGGTGAATTACTGAGTTTAGGCACGTTAATAATGTTTTAATGAAGTTGACTACAGTATATTCATATTTGTCAGTGCTTTCATGTCAATTCAGTGAACATAAACATAAATTATCGTGGTGAAGATGATGATTAAATTAGGATTCAAAATCGATAGTGAGAGCTGCTGAATTTCCTCCCGTCGGATGTGATATAAAAACAAATAGATTATTTTTGTAGTTGTAAACTCAAGTGGATTAAACTACATTTATTAGCGCTTTCATGTCAATTCGGTGAACATATTATACATTAAATGATCGTGAGGATGATGATTACAAATCGTTTGTTTGAGCCGGTCAGCATTTCCTGATGAAAAAACAAACCGATGCTTTTTGTAGTTGTAGTACACCAACATGGATTAAACGTGTTTTTTTTTTTTACCACAATGTTGGGGAAATTAATGGATAAAATGCACGGATTATGATTATTATTCCCACTCCGATCGGGACACTAGGTCCACCGGTTCCCCGCAGCGAGGCTCCCCCCGTTGACAGTTTATGTGGGCTGGGCTGGGTGCAGTGGCGGACTGCTCATTGGGACGAATCCCAATGGGCCTGTAACAAAGTGGGCTGGTCGGATAAGTCACTAGCACATCCCCCACTCCCCCCGTTGACAATACTAGCGGTACCGAAGTGGGCCGGTCGAGAGTCCCGGGCTGATTTTTAGTCCCATTCCACCACTAGCTACATGAGACCATATTATCGCCCATATTGGCGCACAATTCCTAAACTTCTAACAGATAAAACATAAACCGATCCTTCAGCTTCATATGAGCTCTCAAACACGTTCAAAATTAAACTGTCATCGCTGTCTGAGCTTGCTGCTGTGTGCGCCATCGTGCGTTTACATGCAGATGCTGGGATCTTGAACGGTGCAGCTGGAGCGCTTGGCCCGCAATGACGTCACACATAATTTGGCGGGATTTGAAGAATCCCCGAGAAGATCCAGAATATGGTCAACATTGAAGGGCAGATTAATGGTTATCAAAGTACAAATATCCAAAATCAGTTCAGAAAAAACAAAAAGTGAGTTTGGATGATGGGGGAAACTCGTGTCACAGGCTCTTTAAGAGAGATAACAAAAGTTGTATTTACAAATATTAAAAGTAAGCAGAGGACACCAAACCAACTGAGACCCGTCTGTCCGCCGCATCTACGCACTGTACAACACACACACCTACACACTGTACAACACGCACCTACACACTGTACCACACACACCTACAGCTCCTAAAGCATAATCAGGCTACAGCCGTTGTGTATTTTATTATGTGAAGCACTAAATGGTCTTAGAAAAATGTTGACTCTTTGTTTGTAGTTATCTACTCAACTAAAGCAAATAGAGTAGGCCTGTTATACTGAGTGATATATATTATACACTAGGGGTTTCACAACTACCAATATTTACTAGTCGACACGTTTTTCAAAATAGCAGTCGACTAGTCGTTACGTCATAATAAAGACACACAAAGAGAGGTGTACAACTGTATGTTATATTGGAACTCATACAGTTACATTAAACACTGCAATTTAATCTGTGTTACATGGCTGAGTAAATAACAAACAGTAACTGGACTTAGTAATTAACAAACAGTAACTGGACTCACCAAAATCGACAGCAAAAAACTCTGTTTACTGAAATACCACGTAAATCCAGTGCGCAACACTTTACTCGCTGTCCTCCACGATAACGTCCACCTTTCCAGATTTTTGGTTTGCGTTGAGGAACACCAACGCATCGACATGTGAGGGAAGGAGGCTTGACTGCTTTCGGGTGACAGTGTTGCCTGCCAGGGAAAAAACCCTCTCACTCGGGGTGCCTGTGGCTGGAATAGCCAGGTCAACACACTCTCACTCCCTAAGCGTCCAATAGCGACGTTTGGTCAGTGTCCGTGGCGTCCAATTGTGACGCTCCTAGGCTCCTTCAGCGTCATAAAGGGACGCAAATAGCTTTCAACTGATTGCAATGTATTCCCATCTGCGTCGGGATTTGACGCTCATGGAAGCACGTCATTCGTTTATGTCGGCTGCCCTTAAAGGTAATGTGAGCGTCCATTCCCAGGAGTAAAGGATGGCAGAAGACACTACACTACCCAGAATCCCCAGCTATCGTTTGGACTACACCATGTGCTCTTGACAAACCCCGTGATAGTCCTCAAGCTCTGTGATTGGAGAGTGTGCTCCGAGGGTTAAGCCGATTCTCGAACAGCACTTGAAATGGGATGGAACCACGGCAGACTGTCCAAAACTGGATTTGAACGGGTTCAGAGGCACATTTTGCAAATATGGCAGTAGCCATCGATCAGCTTAAGATAAGATATACTTTATTGATCCCAAGTTGGAACATTTGCGTTACATCAGCATGTGTAACAGTTAAATATGCAGTTGTGTTTATTTGAAAATCATTTAGTATAATCACATAAATTCTGTGTTTTATATTCAACAATTCTGTGTTCTTTATCTATTGATTGTTCAATACCTGACAAGGCCGGAGATGAAATATCTACATACATCTTATAAGAGTAATACATTATGTATAATATCAGTTAAAATAAGTGCTTCAACATAGTTAACATTGCTGGAGGTATGCACAAATATTGATAGATGTCTTGTAATGCACTATTGAGGAACCTGCAACCCAAGTTTTTCATTCAGTGCAGAACTACACCACAGTTGTGTAGGCCTATATGATCTGTCAATAAACCTTAGAAAATCTTGAAATCTTGAACGGGATGTGCAAAATAGTCATTACATACAGTCTTTAATGAACAATTAGTAGAGAATAACGAGTAATGAATATACTTTATAGGGATCGTATTAATATCTAATAATAAAAATATTGAAATTCAATAACATGCTTTAACCACCAGGTGTCCCTTTATATCAGATGTGCACCTTTATGGTGTAAATACAGCCTATCTACCAATTGGATCACATATAAAAGTGAGCCGAATTAGTGTTGATACTGCAAGGAGACGTATTGTGTGAAAAGAAATGTACGATGTTGTTTAATGGCTGATATATTTATGATTCACGTCACATTTTCAGTTCCTCATGTTTGTCTTCTCATCAGGGCTCTATAAATACAGAACTACGGCAGATATGTAATATGTAATGCAGCCGAACCGTGTATTACAATGCCGTTATGTGATTACTTTCAAAGAGAAAAGCAAGCACACTCGGAATAAGGTATTATTATTATTTTGGTCTGTTTCCGGTATTTGTTAATGACGATGTGCTCTGAGAGGTGAGACTGGAATTGCACAGGGGGGAAATAACGTAGGCTATCTTTAGATGCGGATTTTGTTAAACTAATATGTTTAGGCTGTGGACCAACACTATACATTGACGGGGAAGGGGGTAGCAATAAAGATAACACCATTAAACAGTTACACAACATAACAGAAATAATATCGATAGCAGCGTCCCTAGCAACCACCTGGGTAACAATGAAAACGTCGCGATTTCCTGAAGTAATCTTCGTAATAACTAGCAAACTAAAGATCATGTACATCCACTGCACACATAATCTGAAATAACAACTCATATTTCTCGCATCAAATGACATCAAAACGCATTTTAATGGCATAGATCACGTGACATAGACGCCAGCCATCGGAATGAATGGTGAAAAAAACGGGGTTTGTCAAACAGAGCACATGGTGTAGGCCAAACGATAGCTGGGGATTCTGGGTAGTGTAGTGTCTTCTGCCATCCTTTACTCAGAAAACATATTTGTTTCTCCGAATCGAAGGGGAAAAATACAAAAGCATTGCACACAATTTAAACCAATCAATGTTGTGTAATTAACAAGGATAATCTGGTGTTTTTTAGTCGATGAGTAGTGCAGATATCACTGTAAAATCAATCGACAGTAAGAGGAGTACTTACTTCCGGGTGTAAAATTCTCCGTTATCCAATGGGAATGGATGCTCACATTGCCTTTAAGGGCAGCCGGCATAAACGAATGCCGTGCTTCCATGAGCGTCAAATCCCGACGCAGATTGGAATACATTGCAATCAGTTGAAAGCTATTTGCGTCCCTTTATGACGCTGAAGGAGACTAGGAGCGTCAAAATTGGACGCCACGGACACTGACCAAACGTCGCTATTGGACGCTTAGGGAGTGAGAGTGTGTTGGCCAGGTAGCTCCTCGAAAGCTTGGCTAAACGGGGGACGCGGTGCGCGTTTTCTGCCCACCACTCCAGTGGGTTATTCATTGTGGGGATATGCAGTGTCCGCTGGCAGTAATCCCGTAGCTCATCATCCGCATCACTGTAGACCCGTTTTATTTTGCTGCTCGTCTGCCTCTGTCCTGTGCTGACGCCGGTCCGTTGCTCACTGGTGCTAGCATTACTGCTAGTGCTAGCTGTCGGCAGCGGGTGTCTCATCTTCAGATGGTTGCGCATAGCAGATGTATTTGTGTTGTACTTCAAGTTGAAGTTGAATTACTGCCATACATAAGAATGTCGGACAAGTTTTGGAGCATTTTGCAGCACCTCGTTTACCTCCATTTTTTCACGACTAGTTGACTAGGGCCTACAGCGCCGACTAGTGGTAAAGGTAGTCGACTAGTCGATTAGTTGGTGAAACCCCTATTATACACACTGCTCTGCTTTCTGCACGGACCTCACAGCTGTTCTCTCTGGAAACATCGCGACGCGATGAAAGCAGTTTCTAAAATAATATCCAGGGGATGCATGCAGAGCTGTCATTGGCTGAGATAAGTCCGGCCGTGCGTCACGCCTCCACCGTTCCCGGAAATGCATCCGCAGAGGAGCCGTGGAGGAACCATCAGTGTATCCTCGGTTATAGCTCCTCCAGAGAGCCTCCTCAATGCTCGGTCCTCGGTGTGCATTTAGAGAAATTAGATGTCCTTCAAAATGGCGCGCTGAAATTCATTTCCGGGTCACTACCGGAGGACCGAGGAGTCGAGGAGGGGACATTTGAGTATTGAGAAGCCTCTACTGCTTCTATGGAATAGGAAGTCCAGGGTTGAAGCTCCATTCGAAGCTTCAGTGTCAAACTGCCATCACTAGTAACAATCCCAAAATGTAATTTCGAAAATTGCTAAATGATGATATGTATGTGTCCCAAACCCCAATTTACTGCTCACTTGAAACCACTGAGCCTCCATTATAGAGAGCAATGAGCGAGTGATTTGGGACTCAGCTAGTTTGTTTTTCTAGGACACAAACAGGCGGTGAGGCAGGAAGAGACAGACAGCAGATGGATGAACGGATGGATATTGATCGGCACAGATAGAAAGAGTAGTTGACAGATGATAGATGGATGAAAAAATGGCACAGATCTGTTTGAAAAGGTTCAAGGAGACTGACCTGCTGCACCTTGTCGTCCATTCGTTGGGGGCTTCATTACCGTAATGGATGAATGTAGGACATAAACACTCTTTGGGTGTCCTGATAAATTAAGGCCAGAGCCACTTCAATTCCCGTGGGCACATTTGTCATTTTGTGAGTGTGCATATTCTTCTGTTTATGTATTTGTTTGTACATGTAGTTGAAGTGTACAGTAACTTTAAGATTCATTTTAATGTTTTGCTTTTTTACAAAATTAATTTAATTAATCTGGCTTTTGTCTTTACATGGATCCACAGATAAAGATGAAATGCCGAAATACAAGGTGATTGACACAAGTTCATTGTAAATATTGTATTTTCCTTTTTTGCCTGTACCTTAATTTTTATACAATATATTTTATATCTATTATCTTATTATAGATATTGTAAATATTTGTGGTTATTGTAAATGTTTTGATCTTACTTGTATTTAAATGTGTAGATTATGTTTGCATTTTTAGTACTGCAGCATACTGTATGTGAACATTTACAGTATTTTCAGCTTTATAAATGAATGTATTTACACTTTATTTGTTAATTAATGTAGTTTCTTCATATTCATTTTATTGGTGTTTTGTTTTTCATTTTCTTTTTATAGTTAATTTGATCTCATTGATATCTGGATTTATTTTTTTCACTGGTACTTTTGTTGAATTCATCTAATTACATCTACTGTTATTAATATGTGTATATGTGGTATTAATTGGATTTAATTTATACATTTTAAGTGGCTATTTGAATTTTATATTTATCAGATTTGTTCTTCCTTTTTTTGTTGATTCTTGTGTGTACTCCTGCTGTGTTACCCCGCTCCAATCTAATTTCTCTTCTGTTACAGTATATGGACAGCTCTGGACAGTTACACAATGACAGCGTTTCCGACAAACAGATTGCAATTTCATCTATGTTGTTATCATCTTACACAGCGCTCCCCTCCATCCTCATAAATGTCAGGAGTGTGAAGTGATGATGTCAGTCAAATTGATAAAAGCAAATGTTCTTTTCCCCCGAAATATGATTGTCAGGAAGTAATCCACTAACGTCACGGAAATGAAATGCTTTACTGAAAAACCACTACACTTTTTTTTGTGTGTGATCAGATAACAATAATCCTGGGTCCTTTACAGTGCAGCGCGTAAATGTCATGGCTGCTTTGCATGTTGATGAGGAATTCAAACAAAGCTACTTATCGCTGTGGAACAAAAGCAGGATGGCTCGGTAAATGTACCTACTTGTGTGTTTCGAAGGTTAGCGGTGGTTAGCACAAGGGCCATGTTAGTCAAGCGACTTTATTAGCATGCAAAGAGTTCTTTCATGTTGTGAAGGTGCTACTACATCCACCCGTGTCATAAAATCAATACACCATTTTCCGAAGGCTTCACCAATAACTCATATTCGCTTTGTCACAAACCCGGTTCAAGGTCTGACTCTTAAAATTGTTTACCAGGTGAAATATCTGTGCGAGAGGAGATGTAGTGGTTAGGAAACATGCACATCATAAATATACACTTTGCCGTTCCCCCTTGGTACCTAAGCAGAACCGGTGTTCCTTGTTCTCTGCTGTCTTTGTTTCTCCCTAACATATCCGTCCTGATTACGCCTGCAGATTATTCTGCAGAGACGAGTGTGTTTTAGGCCGCTTTGCGTTTGTTATTGTTGGGAGGGCTCTTCAAGTGCTGCTATGAATGTGCCGGTAAGACACAGAGCACAGATGTGGCGAAAACTCAAAACAAGAATCAGCACGAGGACGCACTCCTCACACACACACACGCACGCACGCACGCACGCACGCACACACACACACACACACACACACACACACACGCTGACTCCTTTATTATGGAGCTGATGCATTTTTCTAGGTCACCATCCCACTTGAGTGACTTGACAAGTTTTTCCCATCTCACAAAGTGTTTGAAGTTTGCTACAGTGATTAGATGAATGCATTTATGATAATACAACTTTTCCAAGCTGACAATTTTAAACAGTTAACTCGACCGTAGTTGACCTCAAAACACCCAACAACTTGACCGTAGTTGACCTTAAACACGCCAAAAATATTCAAATGCCACTTACTAGCTTCTTCTCAAACGGGTTTAATCATCAGATTAAAGAGACTTTGGCTTAAAAGTTGATATCTCGTAGGTCATTGACCTTACAAACAGCCGTTGACAAATGTTTAAGGTCAACTTCAGTCTGGAATTCTCATATTTCTTGATTTTGTGCCTCCTTTTGTCCTCCCTCCTTCAGCATGTGACACAGAACTGTATCTTGTTTAAGATGATCAAAGGTGTGCTCAAACTGCCTTACCATCACCGCTTGTTTAGTCCCTTTTTTAATTGCAAAAAAGCCACTTACGATGTTCTTAACGACATTTCACTTTAAAATGACTTGATTTTTATCGACACCCACTTCCACTGCTATAATCTTTACATGAGGTTGAGGGCTAAAAACTGCAGATTTTAAATTATAATATCAATAAGACTAATCTCTTGTAACCTTATGTTGTCATATAGATAGACGGAAGTGTGTTGCGTCTCATGCAATCATAAACATAATATAGTAAAAGTACATTTAATAATAAAAAAAGTAGGCCTTTCTTATCTGTGCACCCTTGTCACATGCCGTGTTGTGACTTGAATTTAAAGTAAATATATAAATTGTCATGAACAGTGTTATGCTGATGTGACAGAGATCGTAAAATATAGCGATAACCAAACAATGATACTGCAGTTGTGCCATGTGTCATACTTGTTGTTTTTTAAATTACTGCTCTGAGGCAAGGATGTCTCATTTTGTTAAATGCCTGTTGCTTTGATTCCTCTCTCCTTAAATCTCTTTCTCCCCCTGCTCCGCTCGGTTCTCACATTGGCGATACTAAAATAATATGGGATTAGTTTTGTATCATAAAGATAAAGCAACACTTTCTCAGAATAAAGCAAAACTATGTGTTTAAAAGGAAAAAAAACGGAGTCAAGCAAAATAAAATACATTTAAAAAATAAAACTATAAGTTGCAAACAAATCATTTGTGTAATCATATAAACTATAAGTCTTTTTTCTTTGTTTTAACATATCTTTTTGTTTGCAGTTCTCTTTTCTTCTTTCTCAATGATCAGACTTTTGCTCTCACTGCAGCTTTCTCTTTTGCGCTCCCTCATTTTTTGTTTTCGATTTTGACACAAACGTCCCAGGTGGGCGGGACTTTCGGGGGTGTGTCCCCATTGGCTACTCAGTTTTTGAGTGACAGCCAACTACACCACATATCATACAGTGCAACTCATGCAGCAAACTCCGGAGTCCACTCGGCCATGTTAGTGTTGGTGTCTCCTGGGGAGTTTTCATGAACATATAGGACTTCTCTTATGGATTGCAGTGCATTATACTTGTGTTGTGTAGTTTATACTTTATTACAACTTTAAATATGTTAATACCTGAACACACTGCTGCTTTAAAATAATTTCCCAATTTGGGATTGATAAAGTGTCTGTCTGTCTATTTATTTATTTTTTACGCTATCAAAATAAATCTATTATTATCAATATAAACTGTATACTATTATTTTTTCAAAGACATGTTTTGATTTGCTTTATTAGACATACCAGACCTAGGCTGCATACCAACACAATTAGGAACATGCTCACATCTTACTATCTTGGTCTGAAGAGCTGAAGCATACACAATGGATACAAACTGTATGGTCTCATTCTATATCCTGTGAGAAAATGATATACATTTAGCATTACAATTCGACATACTATTCCTAGCCTGAGGAAAATCTGAATAATCAACAGATTTGAATGGAATCTCTAACATTTTCATGTAGAATAAAGACAAAAGAGTGATTATACAAATTACATTTATTGAAATTTCAACCAGAAGATGAAGTCTAAAAGAATGTTTTAAATAAAAGGACATAAAACAAAAAGGTGGATAATAATAAAATCTATTAAATGTATATGTAAAGACATTTGGTCAAATGAAATGACACTGAGCCAGTGATAACAGCAACTATCAGATCAGCACGGGGTCTTAACGATCGGCCAATCACCAAGCTGTCTGACAATCCAAATGATTTGGAGCCTTTAACACCAAATCATCTTCTTCTTTTGAAAGGGAAACCAGCTCTGCCACCTGGATTGTTTGAACCATCTGACCTGTATGTGAAACGTCGCTGGAGACAAGTTCAGTACATTTCTGATCTATTTTGGAAGCGTTAGGTGCGAGAATACCTGCCGTTGCTACAAGAGAGGCAAAAGTAGATCCAAAGGAAAAGGAATATAGTCGCTGGTGATATTGTAGTCATCATGGATTCCTCAGCTCCCCGCGGTTCCTGGCCTCTTGGCAAAGTATTGGAGGTTTTTCCTGACAAATGAGGACTGGTGCGCTCTGTCAAGCTACAGACCAAGACCAACATTATTGTGCGACCTATTACTAAACTATGTTTAGTACAGGAAGTGTAGGATGTGCATTTCTATGTATTGAAATATGATTTTTACATTTGGCTCCTTAATTGTTTTCAATTGATACCTGTACTATCAATTGGGAGCTGGTGTGTAGGAGCCAATTAATTGTGGGTATAAAGGTAGGAACCTATGTGTGTTGGTGAGAGGTTCCGCCGGAAGGCCCATACAGTTTTTGACCACACACGGAGAACACACTCACAAGGAGCACACACACAAGGAGCACACACGGAGAACATGCACACAAACACGGGATTAAAAACAAAGCAAAAGGTATTGTGTAAACCATAAATATCGTGTGGTGAATGAAACAAAGAAACCAGTAAAAAAGGGAAATAAATGGACTATTTCGAACTGGAAACGTTGGTTCTGACTTTTATTCGGCAGCAAACAAGGTGTGCGTCAATTACACCCACCAAGCTCAGAGGCTTAAAGCGTTGGCTTAGCCTCTACACACATATTTCCAAGGCACTTTATAATTATTGGGATAAACAGGTTTCAAATCATTCCAATGTATACTATAGGACAGTAACCAAAAATATCCTTTAAAACTGGAGAGATAAAAAAAAATGCATAAATAAATAAATGTTAAAGGTGGGGTAGGTAAGTTTCAGAAACCAGTTCGAGTGCACTAAAATTTGAAAGTACACAGCCGAAAAGAATCCGCCCCTTCCTTCAGACTTCCTTACAGAGCACCTCCTCCAACACACATGAACGCGCACATGACGTCAGCAGACTGGTGAAAGTGGCCGCCTGTTGCTGGCGAGTCATTGAAGTACTGCTGCAATGCACACCCAATGACGGCACGCCCAATGAGGGCACGAGATACATTTGTGCGTGCATGAGATGGAAGGCTGACAGACAGGGCGGCAATCCAATCCGTTTAGCCGGGCCGGGCCGGGCCGGCTGAAGTACTGCTGCGATTGGTTGTACTTTTTACAGTATTACGGGTTCCACAGATGACATTTTTTTATGGATTTTTTGTCAAAGCACTTCAGATATTCATTGCTATCGGGATGTTAAGAGCATTCCATGGAATATAACAAAAAGTGTATCTCGAGCCGGTTTCTGAAACTTACCTCCCCCACCTTTAAGGTAAAATAAGATATGAATGAACAACATAAATAAAATAAGTTACATTAATTTGTTATTGGCTATGGTAGGTTATTGGTTATGTTCACATACTTATTTGATTACATCCACTTTTCTAAGATGACAACAGAGACTTTCGACCCAAAACCAGCAGCTAATCGCAGACTCAACCAGAGAGAAAGTAGTAGGCCTACATCAGGGATCACCAACTACATTTGTCCAAGGGCCGAAATGTAGACACTATCGCGGGCCAGCGATTTTTATATAGCCCAGAATTGTATAAATAGTATTCAGATTACTTTTGGAATACTTTCTTTTTCCATAACAGATGGGTATGTTTTGGTGCACAGGAGACACTTCTTTTACTGTTTTCATGGCTTATCATGAACTCAAACACAACATCTTGGTGTCATTCTGGACAGCTCCCTCTCATCTGCACCCCACATAAAAAACATCGCTCAGACTGCATTCTTTGTACTGTCTTAAAACCTTTCCTTGGAATATGTTATGAATTGTAAGGTGTCCTTTGGTGCTTTGAAAGGCGCCCCTCAATAGAATGAATTATCATTATTATTTATTATCTGAAACGATGTAATAACTTTTAAAACTTTTTCCAGTCACTTGCCCCCATGCATTCAGCAGCAGCAGGCCATTCACTTTGATTTGATCCCGTTATGAAATGTCATCATTTCGACAATAAAGAAATGATACATAAACGTTATCTTGAACATTTTATCTAACCATCTCCGTTTCTAACTTGCAATATATTTTAAAAGAGATCTCTCTCTCTCATCTGCATGCGGGGGCGGGACCTCACAGACACGCTGCGTCTCTCTCTCGCTCACAGACATGCTGCAGCGCTGTGCAGTGTGCACACAGTTCTGCCGGTAATGAATATTACATTTTGAGAGGAAACTTTTCCACCTATAATTCCAATAAGTATTCCAAAATGTATTCACTTCAGGTTTACGAAAGTAACTGTAATAAGATTACTCGTTTTTCAAATGTAACGCCAGCTGAATACAGTTAGCCTACTTGATTTTTGTATTCTGATTACGTAACGCCGTTATGTTTTCCATTACAACCCAACCCTGCTTCTTGGCTACTGTCCCGCAGCTCCAGCCTCTCTGTTGGACTTTGTCGCAGCGGGGCTACTGCTGTGGTGCGGAGCGCATTAACCAGACTCTTCACAACGAAGGATCACTTCTTCTTCAGGGGAGGGAAGGTTTCGCAGTACGCAGTCTACTGTCCCGCAGCTGCTGCCTCTCTGTTGGACTCCGGTACTGCACCTTACTCACGAGACGTTGTAAACAAAGAAATGGGTGGGGGGCGAACGCAGTAACCACTCCGCCAACGCCACAGTCACCCCCGTCGTGCGGGCCGGATGAGAATGTCTGGCGGGCCGGATGTGGCCCGCGGGCCGCCAGTTGGTGGTCACTGGCCTACATCATCAGCTACCATGTCTGACAGAGAGGAAGACAGTAAGGAGAACAGTCAGGAGGGTAGTGATGACAGCTTGTATGATTACTGGTTGTGCTAATGTTGTCTTGTGTTCACCTCTGCACGTGTGTTCAGTGCCGTGTGTCTGGCAAATAAAGTCAAGACCCCCTCAAAAGTTACAGTTTATTTCATTTTAAGGATGAGCACCAAGCAACATCTCCAGGTGCTCCTTTGAGAACCAGGGCAAACAAGTTATGTGCACTCCTGTCTATATGGTATACTATAGAGTATAGAGTTGCAAATTAAGTTTGCTCTGTCATGGAAATGTAGATGTTCAATGGTTCCATGCTTAAAAGTGATTGACTTTGGAATAAGACGCTTAACAAAACAATGTCAACTCCAGGTCTACTTTGCTAACTCTTAGGCTTTGATCCATATTACATGACCTTCTTTAAATGTAATGTATTAGTTAACCCTTGTATGGTGTTCGGGTCTGTGGGAACTGTTTTCATTATTTAGCTAAAGAAAAATGATATGATAAATAATTTGTTCACACTCAATGGCCTTGGCTCATTTTCTGTGACGAACATATATCAGAACACATTTTCAATGACCACCCACTGTACACCCCCCCTACACAATTATATTACATACAGGATGTTCGGGTCAAAGGAGTTTTCATCTCCCTCACCCTCTCAAACTTTGAGTTGCGCGCGCTGCTAAAGAGATGCGCTACCATGGAAACCAAACAATGGTGTAGCTGTATTAAAGTCTGAGTGGAAACAGTCGTGAGTAAATCTGATTTTGTCAGAAATCGGGAGAAATGCGGGAGAAATATGACCCCGGGAGAAAACCGGGAGAGGGCAATGAAATCGGGAGTCTCCCGCGAAAATCGGGATGGTTGGCAAGTATGACACACACATACACACACACGCACACACACACACACACACACACACACACACACACACACACACACACACACACACACACACACACACACACACACACACACACACACACACACACACGCACACACACACACGCACACAATGTTCGTATTTAGTCTTCTCATTTTAAATGGGAATTAAATCATTTGAGTGTTCCCAAAGCACCAGTGTTCTGCTGTTTGTGTGGGCCTACTGTACTGTTGCACAGTTTTGGAAGATTCATAGCTAACCACACTGAAGATTATGGATTATCTCATATTTTTAAGCCTCAATTTGACCTTCCCTCCCTCTAACATCACCAGAAGTAATAATTTAAGGGGTCATTTCTCAAAAAATTCTCCCCCGGACCGCCCTAGTATGGTTTGGTCCCTATTTCCATAGCCCAACCAAAAATATTTTCCACCAGCCGCCACTGACTGTAGCCTACCTCATGGGCGTTGCAGCCTTTAAATGAGGGTGGGACAAGTCCCCCCCACTTTTTGAAATGATTAGTTTAGACCCCCCCACTTTCACTATGTGGAAAGTCGGTGAATCGGTCTATCCAATCGCCGCACTTTGTAGAGCGATGTGTCAGTGCTTCACTATCAAATCCATTCCACTTGCTTATTGAGAGAATGCCCAAATCAATGAAACTCCGTACCATGTTTTCACTGCTACTTTGTACCAAAGCAGATTCTCCCATAGCGCGCATGTTCAAGGAGTGTTGCCATAGTTGGACAGCTCAGATCTGTTGTATGAAGCGATGCCGGTAGCGGAGTGAGGCACACACACCAAATGTTCAGGAAATGGTTAATACAGCGAAAATCAAAGCTGACGATCTCTTGGTTTGATATGTTTTCTCCCCCAGACAACATGGACATAAGAACAAAAATGGCAAAGAAGAGGAAAGTAAGTCATCAGCTGGTAGCAGTTAATCAGTTAACAGTGATGGCGGCGGTGGCGGCAAAAGCGCCTCACTTCTGGAGAGGAGTTTCGTCTTTATGTCATGATAGAGAGATACAAATACTGAATAGTTTAGATGAGAAAAGGCATCAAAATGCCAGGTTACTAGTGTAAGCATTGGGTTGAGAGGTCATGTGTTGTGAGCATGCGCAGCTGTCCTGGTGTGGTGAGAGCGTGGAAGTATCATTGAAGCCTTAACACCTCGGACGTTACACTAGTATTTATCATGTAAACAGGGAACATGAATAACCCGATATCTCTGTGCTCATATAAACACCATGATGTTTCTCCATGTAGAGATGCAGTCAGTGTGTTTTACTGGAGCCTCAGTTCGATAAGAGATTATTTTCTGAGTTCTTTAACTTCGGTACTCTCTCTCACAATGATAATGTGCATCATGTTTTAATTATACTTCTTATCATTCAGAAGCTTTTTGTGTGTGTTTATGTTTTACTGAGTGCCTATAGGCCATTTCCATCCCAGTATTCAGTTAACTATTTATTTTCTGCGCACATTACATAGACTAGCTAATATTCTACCTACTGCTTGGGACTTTGATTACATTACATTACATTGCATTGCATTTAGCTGACGCTTTTATCCAAAGCGACTTACAATAAGTACAATATACTTTGGTCCTAAACCATGTAATGATTTAAAAACTAGAAAAAGCACTTTAAAATCAATTATTTGACTGAGTGGAAGCCAATGTAGAGATTTCAGAACCGGACTGATGTGATCCACTCTTTTAGTGTTAGTGAGGACACGTGCAGCAGCGTTCTGGATCAGCTGCAGTTTTCTGATGGATTTTTTTGTCAGCCCTGTGAATACACTATTGCAGTAGTCTATTGCACCCTCGGGAGTAGTAGTAACAATGCCGCTTTCGTCAAAAAAGTGACAGGTGATGTGACAGGTCACACCTCTCCCTACTTATGCAAATTAGCTAGGTCCCGCCCCCCATTGCGAGATCCTTTGATGTGATTGGGTACAATTATGCAAATGAGCTAAGTCCCGCCTCCCATTGTTCGAGATCCTTTTGATGTGTGTTATAACAGGTAGGTGTGAAATGCCCCCCTGTGTAGTGCCTTTGTTGTTAAGTTCTGTGATGTATTGATTAGGATAGTCTCTTTGAAGTTATGTTGTCTGGCCCCTGTCCCCTCACACCCCTTTGTAGTCTAGTCCTTTGATGTGTGTTATAACAGGTAGGTGTGAAAAGCCCCCCTGTGTAGTGCCTTTTGTTGTCTAATTATTTGATGTGTTGATTAAGGCAGACTCTTTGAAGTTATGTTGTCTGGCCCCTGCCCCTCAGAGCCCTTTGTTGTCTAATCTAATTACCCTTTGATGTTTGCCCTTTGATGTGAGGTGTTATAACAGGCAGGTGTGATTTCACACTGGTGAAAGCCTTTGATGTTAATCTAGGTGTCTCTTTGAAGTTATGCGTGAGATGGTCTACCCGCCCCCTCCCAGCCTCCCCCCTTTTCTCCACCCCTTCCTTATGGCTATGATGCCAGCAGATAGTGGGGGTGGAAAGAAGTAGAAATACACTCAAACTAAATTAAAAAAGACAGTCATTTCCACTTACCAAGTCACCTTTCAAAAAAGAAAAATGGCAAGAGACGCCTCGAATGGGGTTTAATCAGCCTGTGACAACTTACCGCCACCAGTCCGGAGCGCCAGTCAAGAAACGAATGCATCAGCAGTGCGGGGTTCAGACGCCTACAGCCGAAAGATCTGTGCATAAACTTATCTCGTGCCCTCTTTTGGTCATGTGCGCACGTTCATGTGTGCTGGAGGAGGGGCTCTGTGAGGAAGTGGCAGATTTCTCCCGGTTGTGTATTTTCTAATTCTAGCTCACTCGAGATGGTTTCTCCGAAATGACCTACCCCTACCTTTAAGAACAATTAACACACACACACGTTTGGAGTTGGCCTTTGGTGTGAGGATTTGAGATAAGCATGGGATGTTAATCTATATGTTGATTAAGACACTCTGTGAGGGGCGAAGGAAGAGGGACGGGGGAGGAAAATTCAGAGGATGAAGAAGCAGAAAACATAACTTGTTTGTTCAATGGACAGCACGTCAGTTTCAAGAAAGATGACACCATGTTTATGCATGACATGCAAAATATCTTGAAGCCCTATACATTTTTTTTTTAAAAAAGGTACAAGTATATTGTGTTGAAAATATCGCAAAAGTCGTAATATTGTACAATGTATTAGTTGCATGTTGTATTTTGCTAGAAATCACTATGTAGTTTTTCAAAAAATATAATGGAAAAAGGAGAGAAAGACAAAAAATATATATATATCACAGTATGTTGAAAAAATATGAAAAAAGTAATGTTGTGTTTAAAATAACATGAAAGAAATCAAAGTAACGCCTCTAAAAAACATATATTTAGAAAAGTAATGTTAGTCATGTAAAGTTATCAAGACTGCTGTTTTTCATCGAAACAGTGTTAAATTCACAAACTTGCCTTTTAGAGAGACATAAAGAAAACGAATTCCTTATAAATTAATGAATATTTTACCCAGTTAAAAAGGTTTGCATCCATTAAAGTGTAACTAAAAGTATCTTAGTAACACAAGAATAGAGAATAAAGCATTGATGTCAACAAAACTGGATTGCTCCAATGAAATAATAAATAAATACTTTAAAAAAAAGTGCTTTTAAAGAAAATGTATTCAGATAAAGTATTTTATTTTCAGAAAGGTTTTTGCATACATAAAAAGTGTATCTTACAGTTCCTTTGTGAGAGAATTACACACAGATCTGCAGAGTGTCACTAAAAAGTTTTACACAGTGACTGACATTCTGTATGGGGGGTTCACACCTGAGCTGCTGCAGGGGGAGGGCGTTGAAAAGGGAGTGAGTATGTTTGGCTCTCGGGGGGATGGTGTGTTAAGAGTCAGATTCTTAACGAAATCTTTACACATAAATCTGCCGAGTGTCTGTAAAAAGTCTTAAAATAAAAAAACTTGCCTTTTAGAGTCAGAATCCTAAAGAAATCTCCTCAAACAGAGTACTTCATGGTAGTGGTCCGCTTTTATACACAAAAGTGTATCTTTTCAGTAACTTTCTCAGAGAATTTAAGCATAAATCTGTCAAATGTTCAAAACAGCCTTGTTATCACTGAAATAGCCTCAAAATCACAAACTGACATTAAGAGTCAGAATCCTAATTAAAACTACCAAAACAGAGTACTTTCATGGTAGTGGTCAGCTTTTAAAAAGAAAAGTGTATCTTTCAGTAACTTTCTCAGAGAATTTAAGCATAAATCTGTCAAATGTTCAAAACAGCCTTGGTTCACTGACATAGCCTTAAAATCACAAACTGCCATTAAGAGTCAGAATCTTAACGAAATCTACGGACACAAAGTCTACTTCATTATCTACTTTTCAGCTTTTAAACACAAAAGTGTATCTTTCAGTAACTTTCTCAGACCACTACCATGAAAGTACTCTGTTTTATTAGATTTCGTCAAGCATTTGACTCTTAATGGCAGTTTGTGATTTTGAGGCTATGTCAGGGAAACAAGGCTGTTTTGAAACATTTGACAGATGTATGCTTAATTCTCTCAAAAAGTTACTGAAAGATACACTTTTCTTTTTAAAAGCTGACCACTACCATGAAAGTACTCTGTTTTAGTAGATTTCGTTAGGATTATGACTCTTAATGGCAGTTTGTGATTTTGAGGCTATTTCAGTGAAACAAGGCTGTTTTGAACATTTGACAGATTTAAGCTTAAATTCTCTGAAAAAGTTACTGAAAGATACACTATTGCGTATAAAAGCTGACCACTCCGATGAAGTACTTTGTTTTAGTAGATTTCGTCAAGCATATACACTTTTGTGTATAAAAGCTGAAAAAGTAGATAATGAAGTACTTTGTATTAGTAGATTTCGTCAAGCATCTGACTCTTAATGGCAATTTGTGATTTTGAGGCTATGTCCGTAAAACAAGGCTGTTTTGAAACATTTGACAGATTTATGCTTACATTCTCTGAGAAAGTTACTGAAAGATACACTTTTGTGTTTAAAAAGCTGAAAAGTAGATAATGAAGTAGACTTTGTCTCCGTACATTTCGTTAAGATTCTGACTCTTAATGGCAGTTTGTGATTTTAGTGAAACAAGGCTGTTTTGAAACATTTGAAAGATGTATTCTTAACTCTCTCAAAAAGTTACTGAAAGATACACTTTTTTTTTAAAAAGCTGACCACTACCATGAAAGTACTCTGTTTTATTAGATTCCGTAAAGCATCTGACTCTTAAGGGCAGTTTGTGATTTTGAGGCTATTTCAGTGAAACAAGGCTGTTTTGAACATTTGACAGATTTAAGCTTAAATTCTCTGAGAAAGTTACTGAAAGATACACGTTTGTGTATAAAAGCTGACCACTACCATGAAGTACTTTGTTTTAGTAGATTTCGTCAAGCATATACACTTTTGTATTCAAAAGCTGAAAAGTAGATAATGAAGTAGACTTTGTGTCCGTAGATTTCGTTAAGAATCTGACTCTTAATGGCAGTTTGTGATTTTGAGGCTATTTCAGTGAAAACAAGGCTGTTTTGAACATTTGACAGATTTAAGCTTAAATTCTCTGAGAAAGTTACTGAAAGATACACTATTGCGTATAAAGCTGACCACTCCGATGAAGTACTTTGTTTTAGTAGATTTCGTCAAGCATATACACTTTGTGTATAAAGCTGAAAAGTAGATAATGAAGTACTTTGTATTAGTAGATTTCGTCAAGCATCTGACTCTTAATGGCAATTTGTGATTTTGAGGCTATGTCCGTAAAACAAGGCTGTTTTGAAACATTTGACAGATTTATGCTTACATTCTCTGAGAAAGTTACTGAAAGATACACTTTTGTGTTTAAAAAGCTGAAAAGTAGATAATGAAGTAGACTTTGTCTCCGTACATTTCGTTAAGATTCTGACTCTTAATGACAGTTTGTGATTTTAGTGAAACAAGGCTGTTTTGAAACATTTGAAAGATGTATTCTTAACTCTCTCAAAAAGTTACTGAAAGATACACTTTTTTTTAAAAAAGCTGACCACTACCATGAAAGTACTCTGTTTTATTAGATTCCGTAAAGCATCTGACTCTTAAGGGCAGTTTGTGATTTTGAGGCTATTTCAGTGAAACAAGGCTGTTTTGAACATTTGACAGATTTAAGTTTAAATTCTCTGAGAAAGTTACTGAAAGATACACGTTTGTGTATAAAAGCTGACCACTACCATGAAGTACTTTGTTTAGTAGATTTCGTCAAGCATATACACTTTTGTATTCAAAAGCTGAAAAGTAGATAATGAAGTAGACTTTGTGTCCGTAGATTTCGTTAAGAATCTGACTCTTAATGGCAGTTTGTGATTTTGAGGCTATGTCAGTGAAACAAGGCTGTTTTGAACATTTGACAGATTTATGCTTAACTCTCTCAAAAATTACTGAAAGATACACTTTTCTTTTTTTAAATCTGACCACTACCATGAAAGTACTCTGTTTTATTAGATTCCGTAAAGCATCTGACTCTTAAGGGCATTTTGTGATTTTGAGGCTATTTCAGTGAAACAAGGCTGTTTTGAACATTTGACAGATTTAAGCTTAAATTCTCTGAGAAAGTTACTGAAAGATACACTTTTGTGTATAAAAGCTGACCACTACCATGAAGACTTTT
>NW_027262730.1:0-23751 GCF_902827115.2 Pseudochaenichthys georgianus | reverse complement strand
CAGAGGTGGACGTAGTGGAGTACAAATACTTCGTTACTGTGCTTAAGTACGTTTTTCTGGTATCAGTACTTTACTCCTCTACTAATTTTTCTGATGACTTTTTACTTTGACTTCTTACATTTTAACACAAATACCTGTACTTTCTACTTCTTACATGTTGAATTCAAATACCTGTACTTTCTACTTCTTACATGTTGAATTCAAATACCTGTACTTTCTACTTCTCACATGTTGAACACAAATACCTGTACTTTCTACTTCTCACATGTTGAACACAAAATACCTTACTTTTCTACTTCTTACATGTTGAACCCAAATACCTGTACTTTCTACTTCTTACATGTTGAATTCAAATACCTGTACTTTCTACTTCTTACATGTTGAACCCAAATACCTGTACTTTCTACTTCTCACATGTTGAACTCAAATACCTGTACTTTCTACTTCTTACATGTTGAACTCAAATACCTTTACTTTCTACTTCATACATGTTGAACCCAAATACCTGTACTTTCTACTTCTCACATGTTGAACCCAAATACCTGTACTTTCTACTTCTTACATGTTGAACTCAAATACCTGTACTTTCTACTTCTTACATGTTGAAACCAAATACCTGTACTTTCTACTTCTTACATGTTGAACTCAAATACCTGTACTTTCTACTTCTTACATGTTGAACTCAAATACCTGTACTTTCTACTTCTCTACATGTTGAACTCAAATACCTGTACTTTCTACTTCTTACATGTTTAACACAAATACCTGTACTTTCTACTTCTTACATGTTGAACCCAAATACCTGTACTTTCTACTTCTTACATGTTGAACCCAAATACCTGTACTTTCTACTTCTTACATGTTGAACTCAAATACCTGTACTTTCTACTTCTTACATGTTGAACTCAAATACCTGTACTTTCTACTTCTTACATGTTGAACTCAAATACCTGTACTTTCTACTTCTTACATGTTGAACCCAAATACCTGTACTTTCTACTTCTCTCATGTTGAACCCAAATACCTGTACTTTCTACTTCTCACATGTTGAACTCAAATACCTGTACTTTCTACTTTCTTACATGTTGAACTCAAATACCTGTACTTTCTACTTCTTACATGTTGAACCCAAATACCTGTACTTTCTACTTCTCTCATGTTGAACTCAAATACCTGTACTTTCTACTTCTTACATGTTGAACCCAAATACCTGTACTTTCTACTTCTTACATGTTGAACTCAAATACCTGTACTTTCTACTTCTTACATGTTGAACTCAAATACCTGTACTTTCTACTTCTCTACATGTTGAACCTCAAATACCTGTACTTTCTACTTCTTACATGTTGAACTCAAATACCTGTACTTTCTACTTCTTACATGTTGAACCCAAATACCTGTACTTTCTACTTCTCACATGTTGAACCCAAATACCTGTACTTTCTACTTCTTACATGTTGAACTCAAATACCTGTACTTTCTACTTCTCACATGTTGAACTACAAATACCTGTACTTTCTACTTCTTACATGTTGAACCCAAATACCTGTACTTTCTACTTCTTACATGTTGAACCCAAATACCTGTACTTTCTACTTCTCACATGTTGAACCCAAATACCTGTACTTTCTACTTCTTACATGTTGAACTCAAATACCTGTACTTTCTACTTCTCTCATGTTGAACTCAAATACCTGTACTTTCTACTTCTTACATGTTGAACCCAAATACCTGTACTTTCTACTTCTCTACATGTGAACCCAAATACCTGTACTTTCTACTTCTTACATGTTGAACTCAAATACCTGTACTTTCTACTTCTCTCATGTTGAACTCAAATACCTGTACTTTCTACTTCTTACATGTTGAACTCAAATACCTGTACTTTCTACTTCTCTCATGTTGAACTCCAAATACCTGTACTTTCTACTTCTCTCATGTTGAACCCAAATACCTGTACTTTCTACTTCTCTACATGTTGAACTCAAATACCTGTACTTTCTACTTCTCTCATGTTGAACTCAAATACCTGTACTTTCTACTTCTTACATGTTGAACTCAAATACCTGTACTTTCTACTTCTTACATGTTGAACCCAAATACCTGTACTTTCTACTTCTTACATGTTGAACTCAAATACCTGTACTTTCTACTTCTCACATGTTGAACCCAAATACCTGTACTTTCTACGTCTTACATGTTGACTCAAATACCTGTACTTTCTACTTCTCTCATGTTGAACTCAAATACCTGTACTTTCTACTTCTTACATGTTGAACCCAAATACCTGTACTTTCTACTTCTCTCATGTTGAACCCAAATACCTGTACTTTCTACTTCTTACATGTTGAACTCAAATACCTGTACTTTCTACTTCTCTCATGTTGAACTCAAATACCTGTACTTTCTACTTCTTACATGTTGAACTCAAATACCTGTACTTTCTACTTCTCACATGTTGAACCCAAATACCTGTACTTTCTACTTCTTACATGTTGAACTCAAATACCTGTACTTTCTACTTCTCTCATGTTGAACTCAAATACCTGTACTTTCTACTTCTTACATGTTGAACTCAAATACCTGTACTTTCTACTTCTTACATGTTGAACCCAAATACCTGTACTCTTTAAAGCAGCTGCTAGTTATGGGTACTTTTTACTGAAGGACACTTCAAAGCCTCTTTACTTTGACTTGAGTAAAGAAGTTTAGTCAGTACTTCTACTTCTACCAGAGTATTTTTAAACATGAGTATCTGTACTTCTACTTGAGTAAAGGATATGTGTACTTTTGCCCTCTCCGTTCATGTCATCCGTCCAAACAGAATTATCTCAAAACCAATTGAGTCTTCTTTGTGTGTTGCCTGTCAATAAACACAAATCCCTTCAGAGTAAGTCATATTCTTCTTCTCCCGTCCGTGCATCACACCTGGCGTACTCTGAGTATGCTTCGTTGGCAGTCTGAACTCCTCCATCCTGCAGGAACGCGTGCAGCACTTATTGTTGTTTTGTCGTGCTGATGTCACCGTCCTGAATCTGTCAGAGCAGATGAGACGTGGAGCTGCACCGGAGCCTTTAGCTCAGCCGTTACTCACCACCCCCCCCGCTGTCATCCGACATGTTGTCTTCAAACGGAGACGCTGAGCCCCACCGTCCTGTCTGTGCGCATCAAAATCAAACGCACCTCTGTGTAAATACATTTGTGTTGTTGCATGCAGCAGTAAGTCAGAAGAGATACTCCTCTTTAAGCTCCTCTTCCTCTGCGCTCTGTTCCCTGACAGCCATCTTATCATATCAGCATGTTCTATTTACATGTATAAAGACGTTTTGCACTACTTTGTATTTTATTATATAGGATTGTTGGAGGAGCTCAGGTTCATATGACAATAAAACCTTTTAATTTGGATACCTGAACATCAGCAGGAGAGGACTCTTTAAAGTAGAGACACTACATACTGATATACACCTGAACATCAGCAGGAGAGGACTCTTTAAAGTAGAGACACTACATACTGATATACACCTGAACATCAACAGGAGAGGACTCTTTAAAGTAGAGACACTACATACTGATATACATCTGAACATCAGCAGGAGAGGACTCTTTAAAGTAGAGACACTACATACTGATATACACCTGAACATCAGCAGGAGAGGACTCTTTAAAGTACAGACACTATCTACTGATATACACCTGGACATCAGCAGGAGAGGACTCTTTAAAGTACAGACACTATCTACTGATATACACCTGGACATCAGCAGGAGAGGACTCTTTAAAGTAGAGACATTACTCAGGTCATAAGATTGTCATTGCCATGTCTACCCTGTAGCTTTGTGCACATGGCAATAAACCCTTTGAATTGGAATCAGCCACTGCAACAGAGTCGCTGAGCATCCAGAGGAACGACTAACAGCTGCTGTTGATTTACATTTACAACGTTCAAAGTGTGAAAGTTGAATGCTCTCGCTACCTTCAGGCTCACAGACGATCCAGGTGCATTCAGGAACATTGGTATCAAGTGATGGGAACATAATGAAGACCCAAGAGGTGAACTATGAGGCAGGTACTTCCACTTTTACTCAAGTACAAGACCTGAGTACTTCTCCTTTTACTCAAGTACAAGACCTGAGTACTTCAACTTTTACTCAAGTACAAGATCTGAGTACTTCTCCTTTTACTCAAGTACAAGACCTGAGTACTTCAACTTTTACTCAAGTACAAGACCTGAGTACTTCAACTTTTACTCAAGTACAAGACCTGAGTACTTCTACTTTTACTCAAGTACAAGACCTGAGTACTTCAACTTTTACTCAAGTACAAGATCTGAGTACTTCTCCTTTTACTCAAGTACAAGATCTGAGTACTTCTACTTTTACTCAAGTACAAGACCTGAGTACTTCTCCTTTTACTCAAGTACAAGACCTGAGTACTTCAACTTTTACTCAAGTACAAGATCTGAGTACTTCTACTTTTACTCAAGTACAAGATCTGAGTACTTCTCCTTTTACTCAAGTACAAGGTCTGAGTACTTCTCCTTTTACTCAAGTACAATATCTGAGTACTTCTCCTTTTACTCAAGTACAATAACTGAGTACTTCTCCTTTTACTCAAGTACAAGACCTGAGTACTTCTCCTTTTACTCAAGTACCAGATCTGGGTACTTCTACTTTTACTCAAGTACAAGACCTGAGTCCTTCTCCTTTTACTCAAGTACAAGACCTGAGTACTTCTACTTTTACTCAAGTACAAGATCTGAGTACTTCTCCGTTTACTCAAGTACCAGATCTGGGTACTTCTACTTTTACTCAAGTACAAGACCTGAGTACTTCTCCTTTTACCCAAGTATAAGATCTGAGTACTTCTCCTTTTACTCAAGTATCAGATCTGGGTACTTCTACTTTTACTCAAGTACAATATCTGTGTACTTCTCCTTTTACTCAAGTACAAGACCTGAGTACTTCTACTTTTACTCAAGTACAAGATCTGAGTACTTCTCCGTTTACTCAAGTACCAGATCTGGGTACTTCTACTTTTACTCAAGTACAATACCTGAGTACTTCTCCTTTTACTCAAGTATCAGATCTGGGTACTTCTACTTTTACTCAAGTACAATATCTGTGTACTTCTCCTTTTACTCAAGTACAAGGTCTGAGTACTTCTACTTTTACTCAAGTGCAAGGTCTGAGTACTTCTACTTTTACTTCTCCTTTTACTCAAGTACAAGACCTGAGTACTTCTCCTTTTACTCAAGTACAATATCTGAGTACTTCTCCTTTTACTCAAGTACAGTATCTGAGTCCTTCTCCTTTTACTCAAGTACAGTATCTGAGTACTTCTCCTTTTACTCAAGTACAAGACCTGAGTACTTCTACTTTTACTCAAGTACAAGATCTGAGTCCTTCTCCTTTTACTCAAGTACAAGATCGGAGTACTTCTACTTTTACTCAAGTACAATATCTGAGTACTTCTACTTTTACTCAAGTACAAGATCGGAGTACTTCTCCTTTTACTCAAGTACAAGACCTGAGTACTTCTCCTTTTACTCAAGTACAATATCTGAGTACTTCAACTTTTACTCAAGAACAAGATCTGAGTACTTCTACTTGTATTCAAGTACAATACCTGAGTACTTCTCCTTTTACTCAAGTACAAGACCTGAGTACTTCTCCTTTTACTCAAGTACAAGGTCTGAGTACTTCTCCTTTTACTCAAGTACAATATCTGAGTACTTCTCCTTTTACTCAAGTACAAGATCTGAGTCCTTCTCCTTTACTCAAGTACAATATCTGAGTACTTCAACTTTTACTCAAGTACAATACCTGAGTACTTCTCCTTTTACTCAAGTACAATATCTGAGTACTTCTCCTTTTACTCAAGTACAAGACCTGAGTACTTCAACTTTTACTCAAGTACAAGATCTGAGTCCTTCTCCTTTTACTCAAGTACAATATCTGAGTACTTCAACTTTTACTCAAGTACAATACCTGAGTACTTCTCCTTTTACTCAAGTACAATATCTGAGTACTTCTCCTTTTACTCAAGTACAAGACCTGAGTACTTCTCCTTTTACTCAAGTACAATATCTGAGTACTTCAACTTTTACTCAAGTACAAGACCTGAGTACTTCTCCTTTTACTCAAGTACAAGACCTGAGTACTTCAACTTTTACTCAAGTACAATATCTGAGTACTTCTCCTTTTACTCAAGTACAATATCTGAGTACTTCTCCTTTTACTCAAGTACAATATCTGAGTACTTCAACTTGTACTCAAGTACAAGACCTGAGTACTTCTACTTTTACTCAAGTACAATATCTGAGTACTTCTCCTTTAACTCAAGTACAATATCTGAGTACTTCTCCTTTTACTCAAGTACAAGACCTGAGTACTTCAACTTTTACTCAAGTACAATATCTGAGTACTTCTACTTTTACTCAAGTACAAGACCTGAGTACTTCTACTTTTACTCAAGTACAATATCTGAGTACTTCTACTTTTACTCAAGTACAATACCTGAGTACTTCTCCTTTTACTCAAGTACAATATCTGAGTACTTCAACTTTTACTCAAGTACAATACCTGAGTACTTCTCCTTTTACTCAAGTACAAGACCTGAGTACTTCTCCTTTAACTCAAGTACAATATCTGAGTACTTCTCCTTTTACTCAAGTACAAGACCTGAGTACTTCAACTTTTACTCAAGTACAATATCTGAGTACTTCTACTTTTACTCAAGTACAAGACCTGAGTACTTCTACTTTTACTCAAGTACAAGACCTAAGTACTTCTCCTTTTACTCAAGTACAATATCTGAGTACTTCAACTTTTACTCAAGTACAATACCTGAGTACTTCTCCTTTTACTCAAGTACAAGACCTGAGTACTTCTCCTTTAACTCAAGTACAATATCTGAGTACTTCTCCTTTTACTCAAGTACAAGACCTGAGTACTTCAACTTTTACTCAAGTACAATATCTGAGTACTTCTACTTTTACTCAAGTACAAGACCTGAGTACTTCTACTTTTACTCAAGTACAAGACCTAAGTACTTCTCCTTTTACTCAAGTACAAGACCTGAGTACTTCTCCTTTTACTCAAGTACAAGGTCTGAGTACTTCTCCTTTTACTCAAGTACAATATCTGAGTACTTCTCCTTTTACTCAAGTACAAGATCTGAGTCCTTCTCCTTTACTCAAGTACAATATCTGAGTACTTCAACTTTTACTCAAGTACAATACCTGAGTACTTCTCCTTTTACTCAAGTACAATATCTGAGTACTTCTCCTTTTACTCAAGTACAAGACCTGAGTACTTCAACTTTTACTCAAGTACAAGATCTGAGTCCTTCTCCTTTTACTCAAGTACAATATCTGAGTACTTCAACTTTTACTCAAGTACAATACCTGAGTACTTCTCCTTTTACTCAAGTACAATATCTGAGTACTTCTCCTTTTACTCAAGTACAAGACCTGAGTACTTCTCCTTTTACTCAAGTACAATATCTGAGTACTTCAACTTTTACTCAAGTACAAGACCTGAGTACTTCTCCTTTTACTCAAGTACAAGACCTGAGTACTTCAACTTTTACTCAAGTACAATATCTGAGTACTTCTCCTTTTACTCAAGTACAATATCTGAGTACTTCTCCTTTTACTCAAGTACAATATCTGAGTACTTCAACTTTTACTCAAGTACAAGACCTGAGTACTTCTACTTTTACTCAAGTACAATATCTGAGTACTTCTCCTTTAACTCAAGTACAATATCTGAGTACTTCTCCTTTTACTCAAGTACAAGACCTGAGTACTTCAACTTTTACTCAAGTACAATATCTGAGTACTTCTACTTTTACTCAAGTACAAGACCTGAGTACTTCTACTTTTACTCAAGTACAATATCTGAGTACTTCTACTTTTACTCAAGTACAAGACCTGAGTACTTCAACTTTTACTCAAGTACAATATCTGAGTACTTCTACTTTTACTCAAGTACAAGACCTGAGTACTTCTACTTTTACTCAAGTACAAGACCTAAGTACTTCTCCTTTTACTCAAGTACAATATCTGAGTACTAAGTACTTCTCCTCCTCTGCGGCAGAACAACGCGGGGAACCCCACAAGTGACATGATGTGGATGTAAACAAATGAACCGGACGCGACGTCGAGGTGTTCGTGTTGAAGCCTGACGTCAAACCGCTGAGAGCATCTTCCTCGCTCAAATTAATCTAATTGTAGTCACATTTTAAGTGACGTTTTTTTAAACAAAATTGTTTCCTCTGGAGCATTTCCATTCTCTCAGTGACTTTCAGACGACACTTGAACGCCGCCACAACAACACAGACATCCAAATATTTATGAGCTGGAATAATGGAAAAATTAATGGGCTCATTCTGACACTTCAATAAGTGTCAGAATGCGTACGCCGTCTGCGACCGACACGACGGAAATTGTTGTTTCAAGTGAGAGGAAAAGTCCTGCTGCCTCTCAAGGACACTCAGCTGTAAACAAGGCAACACAAGAGGAATGCATTGGGATGTACGTGTTAGGATCTGTTATGTTCACATGTCTCTGCTTTGGGAGCGATCAGTGAAACTGCAGATCGGTGGTTAAACTAGAATACTTTAAATACATCGGCAGCCATTGCAGATTCTCACGCACAATAATTATTAATTGGAGGATTTTAATTAAGAACTCGTACACATGCATTTAAATAAGAAAACCGATGATGTTGATCTTCCAGCTCGTGGCTGTGACTCGTCTCTATTGGCATCTGTGTGTTTGTAATCCCTTCTGGTCCAGCTGCTGATTTTAAAATGCTTCCCTCGCAGAGAAGCCATCTGCACCCCGCAGAGACGCATAACGAGCTCAGTCATCACGCTGTAATTGTGAGTGGGCGGCTCGGATTGAGTTTGAGTTTATGTTTCTATGCAGCGCATGTGTGCAGGAGTGTGACAGTGTGTATTCATCTGTGCTCAGAGGCGGAGTGCATGTCCTGTCGTTGTGTCCTTGAGTCCAGTTAAGAAGAACAACATTCGAAAGCCTTTTCTATGGTGTGATATGTAGCTTTGTGTCCTTTGTGTACTGCCAGAACATAATAATAACACTTGCACTCCTATTGGCTAGCGCTCAAACACATTGTACATGATAGGCTAAGGAGCGGGACATCTCTAAGGGGTTGACCTATCACAACAGAGCCTGACAGCTAACCAATCAGAGCAGACTGGGCTCTGGTTTCAGACAGAGGGTGAAAAGAGGTGCTGAAGCACAGGTAGTAGGAGAACAATAAAGAGCTTTTTGAACATTAAAGCATGGAGACATGTAGAGACACTACATGCTGATATACACCTGAACATGAGCAGGAGAGGACTCTTTAAAGTAGAAACACTACATACTGATATACACCTGAACATCAGCAGGAGAGGACTCTTTAAAGTAGAGACACTACATGCTGATATACACCTGAACATGAGCAGGAGAGGACTCTTTAAAGTAGAGACACTACATACTGATATACACCTGAACATCAGCAGGAGAGGACTCTTTAAAGTAGAGACACTACATGCTGATATACACCTGAACATGAGCAGGAGAGGACTCTTTAAAGTAGAAACACTACATACTGATATACACCTGAACATGAGCAGGAGAGGACTCTTTAAAGTAGAGACACTACATACTGATATACACCTGAACATCAGCAGGAGAGAACTCTTTAAAGTAGAGACACTACATACTGATATACACCTGAACATCAGCAGGAGAGGACTCTTTAAAGTAGAGACACTACATACTGATATACACCTGAACATAGCAGGAGAGGACTCTTTAAAGTAGAGACACTACATACTGATATACACCTGAACATCAGCAGGAGAGAACTCTTTAAAGTAGAGACACTACATACTGATATACACCTGAACATCAGCAGGAGAGGACTCTTTAAAGTAGAGACACTACATACTGATATACACCTGACCATCAGCAGGAGAGAACTCTTTAAAGTAGAGACACTACATACTGATATACACCTGAACATCAGCAGGAGAGGACTCTTTAAAGTAGAGACACTACATACTGATATACACCTGACCATCAGCAGGAGAGAACTCTTTAAAGTAGAGACACTACATACTGATATACACCTGAACATCAGCAGGAGAGAACTCTTTAAAGTAGAGACACTACATACTGATATACACCTGAACATCAGCAGGAGAGACTCTTTAAAGTAGAGACACTACATACTGATATACACCTGAACATCAGCAGGAGAGGACTCTTTAAAGTAGAGACACTACATACTGATATACACCTGAACATCAGCAGGAGAGGACTCTTTAAAGTAGAGACACTACATACTGATATACACCTGAACATCAGCAGGAGAGGACTCTTTAAAGTAGAGACACTACATACTGATATACACCTGAACATCAGCAGGAGAGGACTCTTTAAAGTAGAGACACTACATACTGATATACACCTGAACATCAGCAGGAGAGGACTCTTTAAAGTAGAGACACTACATACTGATATACACCTGAACATCAGCAGGAGAGGACTCTTTAAAGTAGAGACACTACATACTGATATACACCTGAACATCAGCAGGAGAGGACTCTTTAAAGTAGAGACACTACATACTGATATACACCTGAACATCAGCAGGAGAGGACTCTTTAAAGTAGAGACACTACATACTGATATACACCTGAACATCAGCAGGAGAGGACTCTTTAAAGTAGAGACACTACATACTGATATACACCTGAACATCAGCAGGAGAGGACTCTTTAAAGTAGAGACACTACATACTGATATACACCTGAACATCAGCAGGAGGGACTCTTTAAAGTAGAGACACTACATACTGATATACACCTGAACATCAGCAGGAGAGGACTCTTTAAAGTAGAGACACTACATACTGATATACACCTGAACATCAGCAGGAGAGGACTCTTTAAAGTAGAGACACTACATACTGATATACACCTGAACATCAGCAGAAGAGGACTCTTTAAAGTAGAGACACTACATACTGATATACACCTGAACATCAGCAGGAGAGGACTCTTTAAAGTAGAGACACTACATACTGATATACACCTGAACATCAGCAGGAGAGGACTCTTTAAAGTAGAGACACTACATACTGATATACACCTGAACATCAGCAAGAGAGGACTCTTTAAAGTAGAGACACTACATACTGATATACACCTGAACATCAGCAGGAGAGGACTCTTTAAAGTAGAGACACTACATACTGATATACACCTGAACATCAGCAGGTGAGGACTCTTTAAAGTAGAGACACTACATACTGATATCATCATCATCATCAGAGTCCTCTTCACACCCAGAGGTTATAAATCAGGATTTTCATTAGTATTAAAGCAGGTGCACCATTATCCTTCCTTTTATTGCTGCTCTCACAGGTATTTGGCAGCAGAAAGCCATTTTCAGGATTCACTACAGGAAGCTGTGAAATGCCGTTTGTCCCCGGAGTGATAAAAGCACTTTAGGAGTTTGCGTCTCGGTTCAGAGCCGGTGGAAACTCCCTGAAGCGTTTCGCATTTTCTGCCCCACTGGAGGAAAAACAGCAACTTCCCGCCGATACATTAAGAACACCTCCAGAGCTACACCAGTGATTTTACAGACAGAGAACATGAGAGTGCAAACACTAAAGCAGGAACATGAGTCACTTCTATTCCCAACGAAACACAAACATAATGATGAAGAGAGAGAGAGAGAATCGTTAGCTAAGATATTTATATTTTTTTATATGTTTTTATTTTTCCCTTGGATATTGGAATATAATGCAATTCATGATACTTACAAGTTTTTTTCAAGCCTTAATGCAATTTACAGAAGTAAAAAGCTAATATGAAGGAATTACAGCCCGGTCACATGACTTCACCACCGTTAAGCTAACAGCGGCTAATGTTGGACTATATAGGAACTACAGCACGATCACATTACTTCACGTGACAACCGCTAAGCTAAAGGTGGCTAATGTTGGGCGATAAAGGAACTACAGCATGGTCACATGACTTTGCATCACCACCGCTAAGCTAAAGTTGGCTAATGTTGGGCGATAAAGGAACTACAGCACGGTCACATGACTTTGCGTCACCACCGCTAAGCTAAAGGTGGCTAATGTTGGGCGATAAAGGAACTACAGCACGGTCACATGACTTTGCGTCACCACCGCTAAGCTAAAGGTGGCTAATGTTGGGCGATGAAGGAACTACAGCATGGTCACATGACTTTGCATCACCACCGCTAAGCTAAAGTTGGCTAATGTTGGGCGATAAAGGAACTACAGCACGGTCACATGACTTTGCGTCACCACCGCTAAGCTAAAGGTGGCTAATGTTGGGCGATAAAGGAACTACAGCACGGTCACATGACTTTGCGTCACCACCGCTAAGCTAAAGGCGGCTAATGTTGGGCTATAAAGGAACTACAGCACGGTCACATGACTTCACGTCACCACCGCTAAGCTAAAGGAGGCTAATGTTGGGCTATAAAGGAACTACAGCACCGTCACATGACTTCACGTCTCCACCGCTAAGCTAAAGGCGGCTAATGTTGGGCTATAAAGGAACTACAGCACGGTCACATGACTTCACGTCACCACCGCTAAGCTAAAGGAGGCTAATGTTGGGCTATAAAGGAACTACAGCACCGTCACATGACTTCACGTCACCACCGCTAAGCTAAAGGAGGCTAATGTTGGGCTATAAAGGAACTACAGCACGGTCACATGACTTTGCGTCACCACCGCTAAGCTAAAGGTGGCTAATGTTGCGCTATAAAGGAACTACAGCACGGTCACATGACTTCACCACCGCTAAGCTAAAGGTGGCTAATGTTGGGCTTTAAAGGAACTACAGCACGGTCAATGTAGTTCTCTAAAACACTTCCAAACAGCCTTTGATTTTTTAAGTCAAAATCAAATGAGTTTATCTTTAGGTACAAAGTTGTTAGCCTAGCTTAGCATAAAGATAAGAAGCAGATAGCAACAGCTAGCCGGGCTTCATCCATCTGCATCCTACCACATCTGAGTTATAAATGGAAGAGCATTCAGCACTGAAGTAATAAAACTGTTAACAACAGTTAGACAGAGCTGCTGCGTTTAAACAATGAACTTATCCTCCGGTATCTCTCTGTTTAGTGAAGGCTTTGGCAGGCGCTCTGATGGGGATAGTAGATCAGTGGGTAAGTGGATGTATATTTCCTCCAGTGGAGAAGCTGAAGTTCTGTGGTGCATCAGATTCCAACAGCATCAATTATTCAAATTGGAATTAAAGACGGGATGCCTCGCTCCCATTTAAAGTTTTTAAGCGATGTGAAATATTAATGCAGAAGAGACACTGCAGTGGAAAACAAATATGAGTTTACTGTGGACTGAAGAGGGTAATCAAGCATGTTAAATACATCAATATGAACATCTGTATGAAGCTCAACATCACCTGAGTGTTCTGCTGAATCTCTTTGGGAAGGTCAGTGAACAAATTCATATTTATCTGGCGTCAGGTTTGATGCGATGAAACAGCCTCCTACAGATGTTCTCTAAACCCACACTTGGAAACCTTCAACTGCGGAGAAAACAAGAAAATCAATTGATGTTGAAGTTTCAAGGATTTTGGAAACTGAATTTTTGAAGGATTTATTTTCCAGACGTGACAGAAGTTGGAATGATCAGGATATACTCGTGTCCGAGAATACTGATCTGAGATTTTGGACATTGAGGGCTTAAATCTGCAGGAAAATTATGTTTTAAAAATTGGACCAAAGCTTTATCTGCACAATATCGCACCATGTTGTTATTGGCGCTCAAAGATGCAGAGCTTTTTTACACGTAGCTTCTAAGATAATATCAGCGTCCAAATCATTAAGTACAAGTGTCAGAAGCCATAGACATGTTGTCTAGGGATAGCTAGGCCGTAAACAAAAATGCTATCCTCTTCCTGTTTTGGTTGCACAATGGTTGATGCACTTCCATTGTGCCGTAAATGGAGATCGTATCTAGTATCAGACAGGATTGCAAGTTAAGGGTGGAGGGACTGGATTGGAAAGGCGGCTAATGTTGGGCTATAAAGGAACTACAGCACGGTCACATGACTTCACGTCCCCACCGCTAAGCTAAAGGTGGCTAATGTTGGGCTATAAAGGAACTACAGCACGGTCACATGACTTCACGTCACCACCGCTAAGCTAAAGGCGGCTAATGTTGGGCTATAAAGGAACTACAGCACGGTCACATGACTTCACGTCCCCACCGCTAAGCTAAAGGCGGCTAATGTTGGGCTATAAAGGAACTACAGCACGGTCACATGACTTCACGTCCCCACCGCTAAGCTAAAGGTGGCTAATGTTGGGCTATAAAGGAACTACAGCTCGGTCACATGACTTCACGTCCCCACCGCTAAGCTAAAGGCGGCTAATGTTGGGCTATAAAGGAACTACAGCACGGTCACATGACTTCACGTCCCCACCGCTAAGCTAAAGGTAGCTAATGTTGGGCTATAAAGGAACTACAGCTCGGTCACATGACTTCACGTCCCCACCGCTAAGCTAAAGGCGGCTAATGTTGGACGTGATGACTTTTAGTCGTCTCATTTAGACACTTTTTAGCAACCGCCATTATAAAATTCACCAATGGGGTATTTAATGACATTTTTGTTGTAGAACAAAATCTCTTCAGCTTGTGTTAACCACAGACCTTATTTCACAAACAAAAACACATTCAAAACACAGATTTGAGACAAGGTATCCCGGAAGTGTTAAAATGCTGACTGATTACTGTTTTTAAGGACTCCTGCCCACTCTATAGCCTACAGATGTTTTGTAAATTGTGACAAGTCATTTTGGCTAGTGGGCAAAATCCCTGCTCCGTCTCGGGCATTTATCAACAAAAAGCAGCAATTTTATCACACACACTTCCCGATAAACATACTGCTGTTCCTTAATTACTCAGCCTGCCTGGTGCATTTGGTGCGTAATGCTTTAAAGTGACACGACGCTGTGTGACAGCAGTTTGTGTTGCTTAATCATGTAGAAACCCGGCTGACATTTCTAAATGAACAAAGGTAGAAAATCTGCATTAAGTGCGTCACGATGTTTTTCGTCTTCAGAGCTTTCCTTCGTGGACAGATAAACACGTTAACTGACTGACAGTCCGAGTTAAACACGGTCTCAAAGTGTGTACACGTCTAATACTAGTGTGTACACTCCCCGTTTTAAACTGTGGGATCTAACAGTCCCTCTTCAGCACGTCTGTAGTCATTATTTAAAACGGCAAAGACCACAGATGTGTGTGTGCAGCAGCAGCAGCAGCACTGTTGTAATTGCAAAATATTTCATGATGAAGAATCGTTGAAATCCAGAAATCTCCTTTAGTTATTCAAAGTCGTGATTGACAAACGAGCTTCTGTCCTCGAGGATTCATTACATTCAGTCACTTTCTATAAAGTCAGTGGGCAGCATGCAGATTGCGTCTTTAATCAATGTTTACACCAGAACCATTTTTAATAACGAGCCATTTTTCTCTCACTGTGTAAGTATGATAATTGAGATCCTATACGAAGTGAACGGCTTTCATCCTTCACACGAAACCCAATAAGAGAGCGGGAACAAACAACGCATCTCATCAGAGGTTGAACTGAGAGGAGCGTCCCTGTCACACACACGCCTCTAATTAAACAAACCAGACACATATTGCAGCTTGCTGTAATGATGCTGATGATGGAGCTGCCCAAACAAACCCCGTCTGTTTCCACAGAGTTTATTTATCAGAACACTGAACTCAGCTGCAACAGAACTAAGAAGTCATTTGTAAACTGGCATTGTAATAAGCAAGGTATTCACAGCAAAACAACAATCAGTCAGCAGGAGGAAGTTTCCCGGCTTACCAAAGACTTTTTTACCAGTACCAGAGATGGAAGAAATACACGGGTGTACTTGAGTAAAAGTAGAAGTACTTGATGTTATAATACTGCATTCAAAATGTTACTCAAGTAAAATTGACAACTCTTAGCATCAAAATAAAGTTAAAGTACTAAAAGTAAAAGTAGTCATTGTGCAGATTGGTCCATTTCCATCCATCCATCTTCTCCCGCTTATCCGTGATCGGGTCGCGGAGGTATCAGTTCCAGCAGAGAGCCCCAAACGTCCCTTTCCCTGGCGACATCAACCAGCTCTGACTGGGGGGTCCCAAGGCGCTCCCAGGCCAGAGAAGAGATATAACCCCTCCACCTGGTCCTAGGTCTACCCCTCGGTCTCCTCCCAGCTGGACGTGCTTGGAACACCTCCCTAAGGGAGATGCCAGCCACCCTCCGGAGAAAACCCATATCGGCCGCTTGTATCCGCAATCTCGTTCTTTCGGTCATGATTGGTCCATCTCAGAATAATATATATGATATGTTTTATAATGATTGATCATGAAAGTGTTCTCAAAGCTGGTGAAGGTGCAGCTAGTCTGAAGTACTTTGTAGACTGCAGGGCAGCTGGTGGATTTACTCCAGGTGGAACTAAAGTCTGATTTAACACTTGATTATATTTCACATCATTACTAGTTTTCTCTCACAGGAAGTGACGATAGCCGCTATTAGCTAGCTGGCTAGCAATCTTTCCCTGTAGTTTATTATTACAGACTGCTCAATTGTCCCATATAAATTAACCTTGGCTTCTTTTCTGTATATTGCTGTGTGTTGAGTAATCACGGAGGGAGGAGAAAACACAGGGACACCAGGTGAACACAATCGGATAAATTAGACACACCAGGGAAACTAACGACAGGGAACCACAGGCAGATTTAAACAAGACAAAACGCAGACAGAAACCCCCCCCCCCCCCCCCCTCAAGGACGGATCCCAGACGTCCCAAAAAAAGAACACAAAAGTCCAAAACCTCAAGCAGGGTGGGTGGAGGGGGTCAGGAGGACGGGACTGAGCTGACCGCCCAGGAGCACAGCAGAGGACCAGGAAGGGATCTCGGGCGGACGGCCCGGGGGCAAGGCAGAGTTCAAGGAGGGGTTCTCGGGCGGACGGCCCGGGGGCAAGGCAGAGTTCAAGGAGGGGTTCTCGGGCGGACGGCCCGGGGGCAAGGCAGAGTTCGAGGAGGGGCGAAGAACACAGCTCTCAGGGGACCGGGCAGGAGCCGGTGTTGACCGGACAGTAACCAGAGCCGGTGGAACAGGTGTCGGCAAGATTCCCCACAGAAGAGGACACGGGGTTGGCAGGACCCCCGGTAGAAGAGTAGTCGGCTGGGCCTCCAACGGCACAGGACATAGGATTGGCAGGACCCCCGGCAGGGTTAGGCCAGCTTAGACGCAGTTTGATTGGCGACGGCTTGAGCTGTCAGATTTTCAGAAACGGGATTTGATTGGCTGGCGCTGGCTACTCCGGCGTCTCCGGCGTCAGAAGTTGAACATTCAACTTCTGACGCCGGAGACGGCGGAGACGGACCGCTATGCTACCCACAATTCAGTTCGGCGAAAAAGCGAGGCAACGTGACGTTCATTTAAAGTGAATGGGACCAGTAAACCACCTCCTCCTCCTCCTCCTCCTCCTCCTCCTCCTCCTCCTCGGAGGTCGGCATCAGGGTTTATGGACATGTTTTCGGTGTCATCTGTGTTTCCGCTGCAGTGACAGCGACACATCGGACCTCCTGGTTATTTTCATTCATTATTTATGAGTGTTGGCACCAGAGCTTCTGTCAGTGTTGTTTCGATGCACACTTGGCTGAGACTATAGAGACAATGGTTTGGGTAAATAAGATGTATTTAAACTAAGGTAGATATGGCTAGATTAGTTTCATCAGGGGTCCATTGGGGAGTTTCAGGGGGTGTGAACGTGTGGTCATGAGTTCAGCAGTGGTGGAGTAACGTGTCGTACAATCAATCCAATACTTTACTTAAGTATCATTTTGAAGTACTTGTACCTGTGTTATCATTTCATGCTACTTGATACATCTACTCCACTAAATGTTTGAGCCAATATTTTCCTTTTCGTCCACTAAACGTATCTGACAGATTGAGATACTTTACAGCAGGGGTCACCAACCTTTTTTAGGATGAGGGCTACTTTCAAAAAATAAAACAAGTCGGGGGCTACTTTTACTCCTCTTTTTTTTTGTTTTTTGCAGTGTATATATTTAGCACATTTGAACATTATTATATGCTGACCTTTAACCTTTGTGTGCTGTTTGGGTCTGTGGGACCCGTTTTCAGTGTTTACTAAAAGAAAATGTATGCAATTTAATTATTTTAACCTGCTTTATTTGGGGGTGGGCCTCACATCCTCTAGGGAGGGCCTCACCTCCTCTATGTTGGTCCGGGGGCATGCTCCCCCGAAAAGATGTTTTTTTAAATGTTGAAGTGAAATGCATCAATCTGGTGCACTTTGACCACCAAATGAATTTATGGATACAGCTCTCAACACTCAGATGAAAGGGAGCTGTATTTTCAATACTCCAAACATCTTTAGAATATCATTACAACCAATAACAAATCATTTAAACTTGTTTATTCTTATCTTATGTTACTTATAGCATTCTTTCTTTTTATTTATGCATATTTTACTAATCACTCCCCATTTAAACTGTTTACTGTTTTTTGTACTGTCCTATTACACACTGGAATGATTTCTTACTTTATCTATATTAAATAGATAAAAGTGTGCTCTCCCTAGCTCTCTCCCTCTGTCTCGCTCGCTGGCTGTGTGCTCCTCCGTGACGGCTTGCGTTAAAAAATAATAATAAACATATTTGTAAAGTGGGGGGACACAAACGGGATTTCGAAAAGTGCGGGGGACATGTCCCCCCCCCTGTCCCCAGTGGAGATTACGCCATGCGTGTGTGTGCGTGAAGTGGAATAAATATATATGCAAGTTGCAACACACAGAGTAAAACTCTGCCCCTCATGTGCAGTATAGGCTGGCATGATAGGCTGTTCAATGGGGCTGATGTGCTGATGTGTGTAGATTCTGCCAGAAAGAAAATCAGCGGGGAGGTGCCACATTGCTTTTCTTCCCGACTGCAACGCTGGTCCCGGAAATCAAGCAAGAACGTGATTGGTCGATATTCATTGTGGGGGTGGGGGGAGGAGGGGTGTTAGATAGATATAGAGTTGTAGTAAGTAGATAGAGTCGCTATGATTTAGGTTTCGTTTATGCATGGGGTAGATTCTTTTAATTACATTTCCTTTTTAGTTTTGTGTATTTTATACATTTTGGATTTGCTTGGCGAGCTATTTTTAGAACGTGCCCCGCGGGCGCCTCACGTTGCCCCTGCAGGCGACTGAGTGCCCGCGGGCACCGTGTTGGCTACCCCTGCTTTACAGACTACGATTATACATCAAACTAAATAAATAAACGTGTTTACAGGTGAAGATATCCAGGATGTAAAGTGATTGAAACTAGCTCCACGTTTATCAGCTGTGATGAACACATGAATCCCATCAATAGTGTTTTATTGTCAGAGTTTATAGATTGTTTTATCTTCACGGCCTCCTGGATATTTTCTACTTTTTAATGCTGTTTTAATTCTATTTTGAGATGTTTAAAGTCTAGTATTGTTTATTTCTACTCTTTAATTGTGTAATGCCTTGTTTTGTTTTGTTGTTTTTTGCTGCAACGCAAACATCAATAAAGTCTCTTATCTTATTTTATCACGTCACCACCGCTAAGCTAAAGGCGGCTAAGCTAAAGGCGGCTAAACTAAACACACATGTTCTGGGTTTAAGGACTCATTCCGTCACTACTCCACGCCCCTACCCCCTTCCCCAGGCAGCGACACATAGGACAATATGAAGGTTGTTGTTGTCCATGTGGAGGACAGCTCCATGCACGAGGCTTATTGGAGATATTCCTCACAGAGCGGGTGATTGGGAACATAAAGCAGAACCTCGGGCCTGCTCCTGTGATGTGTCTGTGCAGGAGAAACTCATTAGCGCTGAGTAATGAGCCTCCTGCTAATACAGCCGCACAATTATGCTCTCGATCACGGGCTACGTGAGCGGTGGGCATTTTTCAATTTAATTAAACAGTCAGTAATCTGGTTGTAAAAGCGTCTGAGGTTTCCTTCTGTGGCGTCACACGGATATCAGAGCAGAGCGCTGTGTGAGGAGTCGCTGTAGAGCTGATTGATGCAGATGTTTCCGTACAGAGATATCTTAAGGTCACCAGAATAATAATCCTCTCATGTTCATGCTCCCCAGAGGATGCATCCTTACAACTTTCCCTTTAATTCCACTGCAAGATTAAGTTTTGTTGTTTATTGTTATCAGACAATGATACTACAGATTATTCAATTATTATTTAAATATTTCGTTTAGTTATTGCATTCATTTGTATAGTACTGTATCATGTCTGTATCATCTTTTGTTTAATTTGTATTTTCTTTGGTTTTACACGCTCGAAAAAAAAAACAAAAAAAAAAAAACTAACTAACTAAAAGATGTTTAGAGCCCCGTCTGTTAATGACAAATCCATAGGGGTGGAAGAAGTATACAAATATGTAGGTAAGTAAAAGTACTAATACTTCCTTGTGAAAATGCTCTGTTCCAAGTTAAACTCCTAAAAGTGAAAAACCAGGAAAGTAAAAGGTTCTTGAATTATTTAAAGTAGACAAATGTCCACTTTTACTGTTTCATATATTATGATTAGATTATTACTATTCAATCATTCATGTACCTTTTTGAACTAATACACACCTGGAGTAAATCCACCAGCTGCCCTGCAGTCTACAAAGTACTTCAGACTAGCTGCTCCTTCACCAGCTACCCTGCAGTCTACAAAGTACTTCAGACTAGCTGCACCTCCACCAGCTACCCTGCAGTCTACAAAGTACTTCAGACTAGCTGCACCTTCACCAGCTACCCTGCAGTCTACAAAGTACTTCAGACTAGCTGCACCTTCACCAGCTTTGAGAACACTTTCATGATCAATCATTATAAAACATATCATATATATTATTCTGAAATGGACCAATCTGCACAACGACTACTTTCACTGTCTTTCACTATATTTAGATGAGAATACTTTTCTACTTTCACTTGAGGAACATTTTGAATGCAGGACTTTTACTGTAACAGAGTATTCCTGCACTCTGGTACTTTTACTTTTACTCAAGTACAAGATCTGAGTACTTCTACTTTTACTCAAGTACAAGATCTGAGTACTTCTACTTTTCCTCAAGTACAAGACCTGAGTACTTCTACTTTTACTCAAGTACATGATCTGAGTACTTCTACTTTTACTCAAGTACAAGATCTGAGTATTTCTACTTTTACTCAAGTACAAGATCTGAGTACTTCTACTTTTACTCAAGTACAAGATCTGAGTACTTCTACTTTTCCTCAAGTACAAGACCTGAGTACTTCTACTTTTACTCAAGTACATGATCTGAGTACTTCTACTTTTACTCAAGTACAAGATCTGAGTATTTCTACTTTTACTCAAGTACACGATCTGAGTACTTCTACTTTTACTCAAGTACAAGATCTGAGTACTTCTACTTTTACTCAAGTACATGATCTGAGTACTTCTACTTTTACTCAAGTACAAGATCTGAGTACTTCTACTTTAACTCAAGTACAAGATCTGAGTACTTCTACTTTAACTCAAGTACAAGATCTGAGTATTTCTACTTTTACTCAAGTACACGATCTGAGTACTTCTACTTTTACTCAAGTACAAGATCTGAGTACTTCTACTTTTACTCAAGTACACAATCTGAATACTTCTACTTTTACTCAAGTACACAATCTGAATACTTCTACTTTTACTCAAGTACAAGATCTGAGTACTCCTACTTTTAATCAAGTACACGATCTGAGTACTTCTACTTTAACTCAAGTACAAGATCTGAGTACTTCTACTTTTACTCAAGTACACAATCTGAATACTTCTACTTTTACTCAAGTACAAGATCCGAGTACTTCTACTTTTACTCAAGTACAATATCTGAGTTCTACTTTTACTCAAGTACAAGATCTGAGTACTTCTACTTTTACTCAAGTACAAGATCTGAGTACTTCTACTTTAACTCAAGTGCAAGATCTAAGTACTTCTACTTTAACTCAAGTACAAGATCTGAGTACTTGTACTTTTACTCAAGTACAAGATCTGAGTACTTGTACTTTTACTCAAGTACAAGATCTAAGTAAGGCAAGGCAAGGCAAGGCAAGTTTATTTATATAGCACTTTTCGACGCAGGGTAATTCAAAGTGCTTTACAAAAAAGAAATGAAAGACATTAAGCATTAAAAAAGAAAAGCTAATAAAATAAACATTAAGGAAAAATACATGGATAAAAGTTACAGTGCAGTCTAAAATATGAATAGTTCAATTAAACATTACAAGAAAAAGTACATGGATAAAAGTTACAGTGCTAATAAAATAAACATTAAGGAAAAATACATGGATAAAAGTTACAGTGCAGTCTAAAATATGATTTAATTTAGACAGACTTTCTTCACCATATTTTGCTCGCATGACATCCACAATCGGACCCTCAGGAGGCTGTACACACCCCCTCCCCTGCTTTGCTTCCATAACAAAGTCTTTAAAGTGTTACCAAAACACTATTTTTCATCCGTCGATGCCAGATATTCCAAATATCTCTGCTTTCGAGCAGTCCCTCTCATAAATGTCATGGAGTTTAACTTCTACTTTAACTCAAGTACACAATCTGAATACTTCTACTTTTACTCAAGTGCAAGATCTGAGTACTTCTACTTTTACTCAAGTACAATATCTGAGTACTTCTACTTTTAGTCAAGTGCAAGATCTGAGTACTTCTCCTTTTACTCAAGTACAAGAACTGAGTACTTCTCCTTTTACTCAAGTACAATATCTGAGTACTTCTACTTTTAGTCAAGTACATGATCTGAGTACTTCTCCCACCTCTAGTAGGACGTGTTCAAACGGACATAGATTCCCTAATGTTGGGTAACATGGCAGCATCTCCACGCCAACAGCTGTCGTCATGGTGACTCCTGACGGGACGGGTTGTGCAGAAACGTGTCCTAAAAACACCAATCAAAGAGAGGCGGAGTCACGGAGTGTCTGCTGTCATTTAAAAAAAAAACTCAAAACACATTTTTACAATATATATGGTCCACCAAAATGATCTGATGGTCATTTGGTTACATATTGTCACAACGTCTGTAGGGAAGTCCTAATTTGGGCAAAAGGGGGTGGAGCCTGGGTCATTTGTTGTTAACGTGACAAAGCAATATCTAGAAAACATGTTTAATGTTTGATATCTGAATTTGAACCCGCCCTGTTACCTGCACACGTGTCCCCTCTTCTCCATGTCTCTTCTACATCAACATGTGTCCCCTCTTCTTCATGTCTCTTCTACATCAACATGTGTCCCCTCTTCTTCATGTCTCTTCTACATCAACATGTGTCCCCTCTTCTTCATGTCTCTTCTACATCAACATGTGTCCCCTCTTCTTCATGTCTCTTCTACATCAACATGTGTCCCCTCTTCTTCATGTCTCTTCTACATCAACATGTGTCCCCTCTTCTTCATGTCTCTTCTACATCAACATGTGTCCCCTCTTCTCATGTCTCTTCTACATCAACATGTGTCCCCTCTTCTTTAGTCTCTTCTACATCAACATGTGTCCCCTCTTCTTCACGTCTCTTCTACATCAACATGTGTCCCCTCTTCTTCATGTCTCTTCTACATCAACATGTGTCCCCTCTTCTTCATGTCTCTTCTACATCAACA
>NW_027262729.1:0-24140 GCF_902827115.2 Pseudochaenichthys georgianus | reverse complement strand
CTTTTAAGATGCACATATTTTCAAAAGCTATTTTATTTATTTTCTCTATTTTATTTGTAAATGCAGCCCGAGAGGAACATTACACATATCCACAGTATTTACTGTATATCTGTATAGTTCAATGTTAATAGGCAATACATATTGTTGTTTATGAATTGTACTTTCTTTATTTGATTGGCAGTCAGTTGTTGATTACATGCAGACGTTGATAAAGCTACAGGTCACTTCAAATCTCCCCATGCAAAGGTCCGGAACATCAACATGTCTAACTTGCTTTATGAATTAGTGTGATATATATTGAAGTAGCCTGCAGCTTTATCAACGTCTGCATGTAATCAACAACTGACTGTCAATCAAATAAAGAAAGTACAATTAAAAAAACAACAATACTTATTGTCAATTAACATTGAACTATACATATATACAGTAAATACTGTGGATATGTGTAATGTTCGATTTTTAAAAGATCGGAATCGGGAGAAAAAGATCGGGGAACGGAAATCTTTTTCTTTTTTTTTATAATTATTTTATTTAATGTTACAAAACAAAAATGACCATGCTCACGTTTTAAAGTCATCCTGAGGCCTTAGTTTTGGTTTAAAATTACACAACATCATGTATGTGTTGCTTCTTTTGGGCTTGTTTTCATAGACCTGGACCTGGTTGCTTTTTCTCTCAAATCTGGCAACAGAGTGGGCACAGTGTCTAATAGTAGCAGTAAGCTAACGAGAGTCTACGTTCAGCTGGTGACTCGGGAGTCGGGACAGAGAAAATGTCAGCAGTTTGGAAGTATTATAAAATTGAAAGCGAAGGCAGTGTAACAGCCAGATGCAATATTTGCAAGGCGGAGGTTCCGCGTGGTGGAAAGAACAGAGCAACGTTCAACACGACCAATCTAATACGCCACCTGAGAAACAAACAGCAACAACAACACGGCGAGTACACTAGGGCTGTGCCCGAATATCCGAATATTCGTTCGTTGGAGTACGATTCGGGTTTCAATTTCGTTATTCGGAAATTCGTTTTGTTTGTTTTTTCATTTTTTCCCCCGTTTTTTTTTTCAAATTGAATTTATTGAAATCTCCAATATGAACGTAAGAGCTTGTGCCTCTTCGAGGGGTGCTAACACTTAACCATAAACGTTATCGTTTACTTTCTCCGTCTGTAGATATTACTTTTCTCCGTTAATCTCCGTCACGTTGTTTCCAAAGCAACAACAACTTCCTGTCAACAGCGCTACCTCTCCTTCAAAATAAAAGCATGTCCACAAATAGGAAGCCAAGCCAAATTACACTTAAAGAGCCTGTGACACGGTTTTCCCCCATCATCCAAACCCATCAATTTGAGTACATATTGTCCCCTTGAAAACCGTTACTGAACTGATTTTGGATATTTGTACTTTGATAACCATTAATCTGCCTTCAATGTTGACAATTTTCTGGATCTTCTCGCGGATTCTTCAAGTCCCGCCAAATGATGGGTGACGTCATTGCGGGCACAGCGCTCCAGCTGCACCGTCCAGGATCCCAGCATCTGCATGTAAACCTTTATATATATACAGTCAGATGTAAACGCACGACGGCGCACACAGCAGCAAGCTCAGACAGCGATGACAGGTTAATGTTGAACGTGTCTGAGAGCTCATATGAGGCTGAAGGATCGGTTTATGTTGTATCTGTTAGAAGTTTAGGAATGAGGTGCGTCAATATGGGCGATCATATGGTCATGTAGCCAGTGGTGGACTGGGACTAAAAATCATCCCGGGACTCTCGACCGGCCCACTTCGGTACCGCTAGTAAATTGTCAACGGGGGGAGCGGGGGATGTAAAATACAAATATAATGTATAATGTCTGTGTCTTTGACATTAGCGCTGCTAGCCACCTGTGCCCTGTACTACGAAGCCAGTTCAACAGACCCTGGATATGTTTGAGTAACAAACAAACTATCAACAAACTAACAAACGAGATCTCGCTAAGCGGTCCTACGACGCTGGTTATCAACTCGGTAAATCAAGCCAGGGTTTCTCTCTCCAGCTGAGAGCGCGTTCACGTCTAAGACACGAGTGGATCTGACTTTAATTACATTTGTCTCGAGTGTTTCGTCAACATAATGTGTTAAATAATACTTCTGCATACAGTCTGTGACACTGTGAGTGTTGCACGGTCAGATGAGGCTGGAGAAGCTGACTCAGATAAGGAAATATATGATATATTATGATATTATATGATCGATGATCTCATTGATGATGTAATATGAATGATAAGTGCGACACGTCGGCGTCTTCTCTGCATACGGCAGTTTAAACTGTATTTCCTTTATCCTGTAATATGACTTGAGAGATTTAAACTCCGCACACTGAGTGGATCTCTTTTCTATAGACGCCGGAGGCGGGCAGCGTCAGGTAAAATAAGTTATTTAGCCTTCTCAAACCTGAGCCTCACGCGCCGCCTATGGGGGATTCGTCCCGATGGCCAGTCCGCCACTGCACCCAGCCCACGTAAACTGTCAACGGGGGGAGCCTCGCTGCGGGGAAACGGTGGACCTAGTGTCCCGATCGGAGTGGGAATAATAATAATAATCCGTGCATTTTATCCATTAATTTCCCCAACATTGTGGTAAAAAACCACACGTTTAATCCACGTTGGTGTACTACAACTACAAAAAGCATCGGTTTGTTTTCTCATCAGGAAATGCAGACCGGCTCAAACAAACGATTTTTAATCATCATCCTCACTCATCATTTAATGTATAATATGTTCGCCGAATTGACATGAAAGCACTGATACATGTAGTTTCATCCACTTGAGTTTATAACCACAAAAATAATCGATTTGTTTTTATATCACATCCGACGGGAGGAAATTCAGCAGCTCTCACTCCCGATTTTTAATCCTCATGTAATCATCATCTTCACCACGATCATTATGTTTATGTCGCCGAATTGACATGAAAGCACTGACACATATGAATATACTGTAGTCAACTTCATTAAAACGTTATTAACGTGCCTAAACTCAGTAATTTACCATTTCTACACATGACACAACACACTTTGTCCGTGTTTGGCTCTCGAAGCGTTCCCGCATTGACGTCACTTCCGGCTTCCCCCAAAACTTCAAAATGAGTGAAGGAATTTCCCCGCGATGTTCGAAAGTATTCATATTTAACGAAACGGTATCGCTTTTTCTTTTTTAAACTGACGGTTCGAGATTACTAGTAGCCCAATATTTCATTGCACAACAGTTGTTGGGATGGTGTCACAGGCTCTTTAAGACATGTACAACTGCAACGAAAGTAACAAACACAATGCGATATCGTTTTCAATTTCAAAGAACACAAATTGGGTTACATTAACAAATAACTATAAAACAACAATACTGTAGAATAACAAAATTAATGCCGTGAATACACCGAAACACACGTGTTGAAGTGGTTCGCTGCTGATTACTGAATTGTGTTACTCCAGTAAGATGGAAATATAATACTTTGTTTATTCATGTTATGTTAAGCTGTTGTTGTTCATTGCATTATTACTAGACTAGTTAGTCTTAAGGCTAGAATTCTGCACTAAGCCACATTTTTATTTTATTTTATTATTTGTGACTGAATGTGAACTTGTGAAGCAAGTCAAGCTACCTCTTTCCAGTAGAGTTATTTTTGTTTTGTTACTGCACTATCTGCACTCAATTTGTTTACATGGTTATTTTGTGGTGGACCACTGATAAGCTTTATTTTGTTTTGATCCAATGCTGCACAACTGAACTGATCCAATACTGCTGTGAAAAAAAGAAGCTATATCCTTGTTGGGTACTGTCATTTAAATAAAAAAAATAACCTTAAGGGACCCAAGCAACACACTCTCACTCCATAATCGTCCAGGAGCGACGTTTGGTCAGTGTCCGTGGCGCGCAGTTGTGACGCTCCTAGGCTCCTTCAGCTTCATAAAGGGACGCAAATAGCTTTCAACTGATTGCAATGTATTCCCATCTGCGGCGGGATTTGACGCTCATGGAAGCACGGCATTCATTTGTGTCGGCTGCCCTTAAAGGCAATGTGAGCGTCCATTCTCATTGGATAACGGAGAATTGTACACCCGGAAATAAGTATTCCCCTTACTGTCGATTGATTTTACAGTGATATCTGCACTACTCATCGACTAAAAAACACCAGATTATCCTTGTTAATTACACAACATTGATTGGTTTAAATTGTGTGCAATGCTTTTGTATTTTCCCCTTCGATTCGGAGAAACAAATATTTTTTCGGAGTAAAGGATGGCAGAACACTACCCAGAATCCCCAGCTATCGTTTGGACTACACCATGTGGTCTGTTTGACAAACCCCGTTTTTTTCAGCATTCATTCCAATGGCTGGCGTCTATGTCACGTGATCTTCAAATTTCTCCCTGCAGAAAAAAAAAACATGGCCGAACTTCGTTTTATTCTCGGTGGAAAATGCCTATTTTAAAGTTAGTTTGGCCATTAAAATACGTTTTGATGTCATTTGATGCGAGAAATATGAGTTGTTATTTCAGAAAAGAGCTTTTGGTTTGGAGGCTCTTAAAAGAGCCATGGTGACCCTACACCACGTCATGCTGCCATGGCACTGCACCCTCCTCATTGAAAAAGCTGCAGAAGGTGTCCCGCAGTTGGATGGATCTGCGTGTGGCATTGTTGGAGCCCATCCTCGGTGCATCACGCAGGGTTGGAGTAGCTGGAGCTTCATCCGTGGACTCTGCGATAGGTGTGCGTGATGGCCTTCCTATCGTCTTCCTGCGGAGGAAGTTGTGCAACACACAGGTGGCCTTCACACACAACTCTGCTACCTCCGGGCTGGTGGTGATGACACGCCGGAACATTCTCCACTGGGATGAGAGGATGCCAAACACACATTCAACCACCAACCTGGCCCGGCTGAGGCGGTAGTTGAACATCCTCTTTTCGCGTGTGAGGTGACGTCCAGGGAACGGACGCAGCAGGTTGTCCATCAGCGGAAAAGCCTCATCTCCAACAAACACATGGGGAAGAAGGCCGAGCCGCTCTGCTCCTGGGATGACGGTGTCAGGTGGTCGCTGCAGACTGCCATCTCTGAGGCTCTCTCCAAATGCAGAATTCCGCAGGCTCCCACCGTCGCTGCTCCTTCCAAAGCCTCCGACATCCACTACCCTGAAGAGGTACTGGGCATCCACGACAGCCAGCAGTACCAAGGAGTGGGTGGACTGATAGTTGAAGTACAGGGACCCAGAATTTGCCGGAGCCTGGATCACCACGTGCTTCCCATCAATGGCACCAACGCAATTCGGAAAGTTCCAGCGCTCCTGGAACCCAGCAGCGATGGCTCTCCAGTCCTCGGTCTGTGGTACCGGCATGGTTCTCCTCACCAGGGCGGTCCAGATGGCACCCGCAACCTCCCTGACAATGACAGCCACAGTTGCATGCCCGACCCGATAGCTGAATGCTATGGTCCTGTACGAGTCACCGGTTGCCAGGTACCTGAGAAAAAAGTAATATACAAGATTAAAAAAAAGTATATGTCCCCACACACACAGACACACACCAGACCCCCCCCCCCACACACACACACACACAGACCACAGAGACACCCCCCCACACACACAGACCCCCCCCCCCCCACACACCACACACACACCCCACACACACACACACACCACACACACACACACACACACACACACACACCCAGACCACCCCCCAACACAAACAGACCACAGAGACACACACACACACACACACACACACACACACACACACACACACACACACACACACACACACACACACACACACACACACACACACACACACACACACACACACACACACACACACACACACAGGGGAGCAATACTGTATTTACCTAGCTATCTTAATTAATGTCATCCATCTGAACTAAATCACAGACTTCATTCATCATTCATCCATGGCATGCATTCTCTCTCTTTATATACAGAGTCAGGTTACAGAAGTAGAAATACACAAAACGTACCGTAGGCAGATGGCGAGTCGCTCGGCGGGTCCGATATCAGTGGACCCACTTTTCCGAGCAACTCGTCGAACACGTCTTTGCTCATCCTGAAGTACTGCTGAAACAGTACATCATCCAGGCGGAGCTCTTGGACCAGAACGTGGTATTCCCCCCGTTGCAGACGTTTACTGAGTATCGGATGTACCCAACAGCGACGCACACTACATGGCCTCCTGCGAGACATTGCATACACTAAAGCCACCCTTGCTACTACACTTGCCCGTGCTACCCTTGCTACAAAACCGGCATCCATTTTTGGCAATAGTGGAGAAGAACCGGGCTTTTCCTTTTTTGCTATGTCGGGGGCGGGAGATTCATGTGATTGGTTGTTGGTCACGTTGACTCCCCAAGCTTCAGACACGCCCACCGCCAAGCGTCAACGCACGCCGCTGTGTGGACGGCCCGTTAGAGGGCTGCGCCATTTACTCATAGAAGCTGGGGTTACAGTAGGTAACCTCAGTCCTAACTTGAGAGGGAATGTTTGGTCAAACACTGTGTTTTGTCTCATAGTGGCGTTTTGGCACTTTTAATGAGCACCACGGTCTCTGAACAAATGAGACACACTGGTTCTGTGCTCCCAGTGGGCAGGATGAACATGAATGAGTCCGTCCACTCAGGGTTAAAAGCGCTGTTCTCACTGTCCACTTTCCTCTTCTTGGAGAGCGCCATGTGTAATTATTTGTCTCTCCCTGTCTGCCGCTAACACACCTGTTCGCTCTCCTCTCCGTCTTCTCTCCCTGTATCACTAACTCTTCTCTTCACTCACTTTCCTCTCCGCTTCTCTCTGCCACGCTCTCATCTCTTCTTCTGTGTTTCTCTCCCTGTATCGCTCACTCGTCTCTTTCGCCCCCTGTCGGCGGCGGTTAAAATAGAATCGCCCCGTCAAAATTGAAATCCCCTATTAATGTACTGATTATAGATCCGGGTCCGTATAGGTCGGCGTCTGGGTCCGGATCCGGACCGCGGTCCGCCTGTTGCTGACCCCTGATCTAGAGAATTCGAACGGCACTTATCATGGCTGCCACTGAGGGACTTCCGGGTCATTTCACTCCGTTAGGAAGGTTCCTAAGCTAAATGGACTATTCGACTGCAGCCCTTGTGTCATTCAAGCTCGGGGGAGAGAGGGAGAGGGAGGGACCGGTGCCAGCAGGGACCGTGTTGTTAGCATCTGGTTAGCTAGCTGCACTAACGGACATAAGGAGCTGTTTGTTCCACAACAAGCTGGAGGAGAGTCCTCTCCTCTCAGACTGAGAGACTCAGGTGAGCTAAAGGACTCTCTGAGTGTTTAGATAGTTAACTTTAGTCTAAGTTATCTCAGTGGGTCTCAAACGGTTTGGTCACAAATTATTCAAAAGATTATTTCCGCGGCACACCATATGATCATTATAGTTATAAAAACAATAAGAGAATAAAGGAAAAACAGTTATGAAATATGACAGTAAAACAAGAATAGAGTTTAAAAGGGGAGTGATTTGTAAAATATCCATAAAGAAAAAGAAAATCTGTTTCCAGGTCTGTTTCATATGGGTGTTGAGAGATGTATCCATAGATCTCTTAATGTTGCTCTCAAAGTGCACCAGATTGATTTTTTTTGGTGAGGTCCGCTCCCCACTCATAAAAAGTAGCACTTTAGCCATGCCTATATGCCGTGAGCTGATTATCGAGCCTTCATTGTAACATTCGCGGGTGTACTGTGTGTGTGCGTGTGGGGAATGTTGCAGTAGAAAATTCCACTGCAGCGCCGCGGCCGCCGCCACTGTGGACTAAGCCCCGAATGTTTTCAGGTCCAGGCGACGCCCCTGCTCAAAACCTTCAGGATTTGGAGAGGCTCTTCAGAGGAGTAGACAAAAATCCTTCCTGAGATGTGCACAGAACTGGTGACCAACTACAAGAAGCGTCTGACCTCTGTGCTGTCCAACAAGGGTTTCTTCACCAAGTACTAAGACATGTTTTGCAAGGGCATCAAATACTTATTTCCCACAGTTAAATGCAAATCAATTTGTATCTTTTATATAAAGTCAATTTCTGGACTGTTTTATTTGTAAGTGGGCAAACATACAAAATCTGCAAGGGATCAAATACTTATTTCCTCCACTGTACTTCCATAATGTTCGATGGAGGACATCGACGCACTGTGTGTGGTTTGTAATGAGCCACCATTTGCACTTTTACAGAAACACTGATCCAAATAAGTTCACGCCCAACGGCAACGCTGAACGTTATGTGATTGCTCTCGGTCAGTGTATGTTTTGGTCATTGGATTTTCTTTTCACAAATGGAAATTCAAAAACAAAAAACGACTGGATATTTGATTTTCGTTTTCAAATTGAAAAACCAAAATTGAAATACAAGGCGTTTTTCTTTATCATGGTCAAAAAGGGATTTACTAAACTTAAAAAACGGGATGATTTTCATTTTCTACTTCTCAAAACAAAAAATAAAATCACGAGAAAACAGAAACTACCGTTTTTTCATATTCTGCTACAGGAAGTTACCTTACAAAATAAGAGCGCAGACGAAACTCACGGAAGTGATTTCAACACAAAAACACACGTAGGCTATGCTAAAATCACACTTTGAATCACGACAGTATCCTGTTGAAGGAACTGTGATTATTATAAACAAGGGGAATTTAGCGATCACAATGAATACGGCCAAGACACACTTTGAGCCCAGAAAATGAATGTTATTAAGGGCTAAATATAGGCCTAATAGGCCTATTTCTAAAATGGACAACATTGTTAGGAGATTTCAAATATACAGCGATTCTGCACTGCGGTCAGCTCAGCCGCGGTGATCAGGGGCCTCATTTATAAAGGGATATACGCTCAAAAAATGGCGTACGCCAGTTTCTACGCAATGTTTGCGATTTATAAAATACTAACTTGACGGGAAAATGTGCGGTCCTCCACGCAAACTCTAACCCATGCGTACGCACTAAGCACAAAAACGGGAGAGACGAGAAACTGCGACACCGTTGGCAGAAGGAAGAATGGAGATAAATATGTGGAAATAAAGTGAAACAAAATGTTACCTCTCATTTATCATATATGAAGAATTCATTTTCAAACATTGATTAAAGCCAATCTTAAAATGATTAAACAAACGCCTGTTTGCGATTCCTCAGTGCACACAAAAACATAACTTGGAGAAATAAATAAATACGGTTATTATTTAAAACCACCTCGAATATGTTGTGTTAATGTTGAAATGTTTTCTCATGAATGATGCGGTAAGCAGGAGGACAGAATTACGTCTAAACTGACGCCGTTTTGCATTTCTATAGGTTGTAGATATGAGCATGGTTTTATCATGTTTATTCGTGTGTTATGCCGTTTGCCAAGACTTGATAAGTCGCTCGTAAAACACAGGAGTATGGATGCTAAGAACACCATATGTGGTAAATTGTACAGCTAATATAACACAACACATTGGTTTGTGTTCCAGCTGATCGACAGCTGGAACACAAACCACCAAATACAAAAACATAATTCAGATCCAGTCGTCATGACTCCACTCCCCGATCATTTCTTACAGTTCCTCATCAAGGGGGGGTGTCTCCTGTCCCCGGTACAAACACACTAGGCTTGTTTGAGACAAGCAAGACCTGCGCAGACCTGCGCAGTTGCGATCAACGTCTTGCTAGTGCGTTGCATGATGGTTAGTCATTTTGTCCGACTTGCTCTGGAGGCTCGCCCACATGAGACTTTGAAAGCTCGCGGGACAAAGACGCCCGCAGCCTTGAGAGCGAGGCGAGGCGAGTTGGCGCAGTTACTAGGGCTGAAGTCGAATAGCTTAGGAACCTTCCTAAAGGAGTGAAATGACCCGGAAGTCCCTCAGTGGCAGCCATGATAAGTGCCGTTCGAATTCTCTAGAATGATGAGAATGATAGGAAAGGAGGTTTCAAACTTCCTTTATAACCTCCTTTAGCTTAGGAACCACTGGACCTCCCTAACCGAAGATGCTGCCCCACAATGCCTTGCAGCCACAGCATTTGCCGTCACTCGAGTCTCGGCCGTTCACGGAAACAACCGATTATGACCGAGAAATGATATCATGAAAGTTACGGTGCTTATTAAGCATTTTAAAACATAGGTGGTAAGTTGCCAAAGTGCTTTGTTTTGAACGTTCATCAGTATTATAATAAAGAGAGAAATATGAACGTTAGTTTTTACTGAAATGATCAAATAAAGTCAACATCTCACAGTCTTCACTGAGCTGTGTGGGGTTTGTTCAACTTCTAAAAGATGTTTGAATGGTGATATACACAGAGATAGATGTTAAGGACTAACGTTTATAATAAATACATCTGTATTGATTTTAAGATCTTTAGTTCATACAATCATACGTATTGGGATCATTGGTATTAACGTGGACCGGAGGGAGAGGGTGACGAGCAGAAGTTTCACTTTCCTGTTTTATTTCAATTCCAGCTTTGGTCCTGAAGAATCTGTTTCTCTGTTGTCCCCGTTCATAAAGCAAAGCAGCAGCATCAGAGCACGGAGCAGAGTCTCTGGATGAGCCCCTCGTTCTTATTAAACATCCATGTTGTAGTCCGCTGTATAGAAAACTGTGGTTTCCATGGTTTCCCCCATAGACATATAAAGAAATATATAATATAATAATAATAATAATAATAATAATATAAATTCAATTCATTCTATATTTTATTCTGTAGATTGTGTACATTACTTTCCACTTCACTGCTTGTTGCACCTGGTTAGAAGCTAAACTGCATTTCGTTGTCTCAGTACCTGTAATATGTGCAATAACAATAAAGTTTCTCTTTAAGTTAAACCAAATCATTAAAATAAAATCTATTGTAATGTAATGATTTGGTTTAACCTTATTTATTGAATACATCATTTAAAATGGCAAGATTAAATCAAATTACATCCATGTTGTACACATCATAAAGCTTAAAGTGGCAGCTAAAGAATTAACACAGCAGCAGGTCTGTTCAATTCATGCTCATGAAGCTTCATGTGTGCGGATCTGAAGGGACTGATCATTTGTAGTCTGTCCACCTATCAGTTTTGCAAACATTAAGAGGGAGGAGCATTCAGACTAACCATTCAGAAACGTCCTGCTGCAACCGAGATTTTTGCACCTCCACCAAAACCTCCGCTGCTTCAGGGTCAGTTTCTGGATCAAATTGATAATATGCTTGAACACATGCATTGCTCTGAGAGGACATGTTTATTCGACACTCGTAATCACAGCAAGCATGGTAACGTGACTCTCGCCGGCTCATGCCTGCTCTTCTGCAGGGGGGCGTGGTCAGCTGCTGCTCAGAATTTTCAAAGACGGGCTTGGAATAGAGCGAAAATGAGCGAAACGAGGCATGTCTAAAAAATGATCTGTTTGGTATTTTGAAAAATAAAATGTATAAATATACCTTATATAGGTATGGTCATACACTATATCATTTAAATATAGCATGATAGGTCTCCTTTAAACAAACCCCTATCTAAGGATAATACAAGCAACCATAAAACACCCTTTGAGAGCCATTGAAGCCCATGAAGAATGTATCCTTCCACAAATCTTTTCAACTGCTGTATTAATAAAGCTGCCACGTGTTTTCAAATGTGTGCAGAACATTACAAATATTCCTCATTTGCAGTATTTTATTTTAAAAGTGTTCAGAAAGACTGAATCAAATATGCTATATCTATAGAATATCGATATTGTTCTTAACTTCAATCAAAGTCAATTTAAATAGCGACTTTCCAAGGGGTACAAATGCTGCTGCCGGACTACTGACTGGAAGTATTGCTGATATCATGTCTACCATCCTCTTAAAATACTCTGTCCAACAATATCAGTCTCATGAAGAAATGTTTTTTAACGCTGATTCAAAATAGCAGAGAAACATGCATTCTTGTTCTCAGGAGGGGACATTGACAGAGGATTAGTCAAAAAGTACACAGTACGTACTTCATAGTAGGCTACTTGTGGGAGTAGTTTCACTACTAGCCTACTGAGTCCAATAGGATCGATCTCACGAAGAACTAATGGCAGAAAAAATTATAACAAACTCGAGAGACGGCTGAGTTGATCGCAGTGCAGAATCGCTATAGGCTATAGTTTAAATCTCCTAACAATGTTGTCGATTTTAGACATAGGCCCGCCTATTATATTTCCAGCCCTTAATAACATTCATTTTCTGGGCTCAATATGTGTCTTGGCTGTTTTCGTTGTGAAAAGAAATGGACCGTAGATACACGGATTGACCGTCCTCATCTGCGCTCTTATTTTGAAAGACAACTTCCGGTAGCAGAATATGAAAACACGGGGTTTTTTTTGTTTCTGTTTTCTAGTGATTTTATTTTTTAGTTTTGAGAAGTAGAAAATGAAAATCATCCCTTTTTGACAATGATAAAGAAAAACGCCTTGTATTTCAATTTTAAAACGAAAATCAAATATCCAGTCGTTTTTTGTTTTTGAATTTCCATTTGTGAAAAGAAAATCCAATGACCAAAACATACACTGACCGCTCTCTTACTCCATGAAGCAAATCCTCCCTAAATACTGTTTTTGATGGGATCCTAATGGTGTATCATTTGAACAGTAAATCTAAATATCACAGTAAAGATTGTAGTGAAATGTAAACTTTTAATTGTAAACGTTCATCTACTCTTTTGCTTCTGACAGAATGGTTTAATGTCACGCTTTGGAGAGAAGCAGGGCTTGGTGGGCCAGGTGAAGAAAGGATGCGGCTGGACTCTGCTGGCGCTGACCCTCAGCATCAACCTACTTAGCCAACACTGCCATCTAGTGACCTTTGCCACTACCTGCAGGAGTGAGCTGCCTGCAATATGTAAATGACTTCATATATCTTTTAAAAGTGTGTAGAAACATGGTAGAAACGTGTCGGATCGGTAATTAACTATAGAAATCTGTATTATTCACATGACTACTGACAACTATGATACGTTGTGTAAGGATAATTTCAGCCTTTGGAATGGTCATGAGGAAGCCATTGTTTATGCTGCAGCATGTGATCTGGCATTGTTCTCGTGTCATGTTCTGCTTGTGTATTTCCTTTATTAAGCATATTTGTGACAACAACAAAAATGAGCTCATGTATGGTATTGTCATATATACACAGTTGATATCTTTGAACCTACATTTGAGTGCATTTGTTAATTTCGGGAGAAAATTGTAAGCAGCTACACTTGCAGATTAATATATTAACTGGAACAGCAGCCAGAACACTGAAAGATCTTGGAACATTACATTTTATTCAAACGTAAAAGCAGACAGAACACTGAGACAACATTCCATCTTAAGTCAACATTATCAGACAGAACACTGAATGTGGCAAGAACTTCAAATCTTACATTTAGATTTTTGAAAAGGGATTTTAGGCCAGATCTTCTTCCTCCCCCTCCTCTTCAAAGTCTCCCTCCTCCTCAGCAGTGGCATCCTGGTACTGCTGGTACTCTGACACCAAGTCATTCATGTTGCTCTCAGCCTCAGTGAACTCCATCTCATCCATACCTTCACCGGTGTACCAGTGGAGGAAGGCCTTCCTCCTGAACATAGCTGTGAACTGCTCAGAGATGCGCTTGAACAGCTCCTGGATGGCAGTGCTGTTTCCAATAAAGGTAGCAGCCATCTTGAGGCCACGGGGAGGAATGTCGCAGACAGCGGTCTTCACGTTGTTGGGGATCCATTCAACGAAGTAGCTGCTGTTCTTGTTCTGCACGTTCAGCATCTGCTCGTCAACCTCCTTCATTGACATGCGGCCACGGAAGATGGCAGCCACTGTCAGGTAGCGGCCGTGACGTGGATCGCAGGCAGCCATCATGTTCTTGGCGTCAAACATTTGCTGGGTGAGCTCGGGCACAGTAAGGGATCTGTACTGCTGGCTGCCTCTGCTTGTGAGGGGGGCGAAGCCTGGCATGAAGAAGTGCAGACGGGGGAAGGGCACCATGTTTACAGCAAGCTTACGCAGGTCAGCGTTGAGCTGTCCAGGGAACCTGAGGCATGTGGTGACGCCGCTCATGGTTGCAGAGACCAAGTGATTCAGGTCACCGTAAGAAGGGGTTGTGAGCTTGAGTGTGCGGAAACAGATGTCATACAGGGCCTCGTTGTCAATGCAGAAGGTCTCATCTGTGTTTTCTACAAGCTGGTGGACTGATAGTGTGGCGTTGTAGGGCTCAACAACAGTATCTGATACTTTGGGGGAAGGCACCACGCTGAAAGTGTTCATGATGCGGTCAGGGTACTCTTCACGGATCTTGCTGATCATCAGGGTTCCCATACCAGAGCCCGTACCACCACCCAGGGAGTGTGTAAGCTGGAAGCCCTGAAGGCAGTCACAGCTCTCTGCCTCCTTCCTCACAACATCCAGGACAGAGTCCACCAGCTCTGCACCCTCTGTGTAGTGACCTTTGGCCCAGTTGTTGCCAGCACCACTCTGGCCTGCAAGACAAGAATCATAAATGAAGATGCTGCATTCCGTGTGAACAATCAGTTGCCATGCTCTGAACAATCCTAATAAATATCACTTACCAAACACAAAGTTGTCTGGTCTGAAGATCTGGCCAAAAGGTCCAGACCTTACTGAGTCCATGGTGCCTGGCTCAAGATCAACCAGCACAGCACGGGGCACATATTTACCACCTAGAAACCACAGGTTAGAAGTAAGGGAACATGGCGAAAATTAAGATTCTTTCACATGTGTGTTTTTTTACATAATAGCCAATAAGAAAGCATGGCTGTTTAGAACCTACCCGAGGCCTCATTGTAGTAGACATTGATCCTCTCCAGCTGCAGGTCACTGTCACCGTGGTATGTACCAGTTGGGTCAATACCGTGTTCATCACTGATCACCTCCCAAAACTATAGGACACAAACAAATACAGTTAGCTATTTCTTCCAACCAAAATGACTTTCAACACCCAGTTCCAATGTTTGTTTTATTTTCATGCATGTAAATGTATGCACCATAACATCAAGACACATTCCTCGTATGTGTTAACCCACTTGGCAATAAACCGGTTTCTGATTCGTCCATTTTATTTACAGTTACCTGTGTATTTATCAGCCTGTTCTAAACGTTGATAAATTGTCGTGGATGAACCTATTTGTCCCACCTGTGCCGACTTCGACACGCGCGCCCTAATCCCTTATTGGCTGCAACTCACGGGTTATGAATTTGAAAAATTCCACTCGACACTGTACCACCAAGCCTGCTTCATGCAAAAGCACGACGCAGCTCGGTATGGCATAACCCAGTGAGCCTGATTTAGACGTGCCTGTTGTAAAAAAGAAAAAGAAAATTACGTTTTAACTACCAACGTCATTGTAGTTTTAATACAAAGTTACTAGTTTGTAGTGCTTTTCTTTTTTTCAGTAGCCTACTCACTTCCTTTTTACGCATTGCAGTAACGGCTGCCGAAGGAACACTAGTGATAAAGCGGTGTTTGCAAGCAACAAGCGGACGGACAGAATCAATATTTATGTCAAAACATGTTTTATCAAATGGCGAAAATCATTTTATTAGTCAAGAAGCTGACATTTTACCGCCCTTGATTCGTTCTATTAAACATTTAATTGCAATGTTCACAAGTACGCTCCATCTGATGTCCGTTGGCTTTTCAAACTGACAAGAGACGCTCTAACTGTTTTTCAAATGTAACAGTTTGAAAAGCAAGCAAACTGTCTGATTGTCTTTAGTTTTCCGCTGGCGTGTGATAGCAACATGGAGGATTTTAAAATTCATTTTAATATATTTGGAGAGCACAGTAATTTGGAGGAATTGTTAGTGGCTGATGAGTCCCCAGTGAAGAAAAGAAAAAGACAAGAGGGACAAGAAAACAGCGGAGAAGTAACGGGCAGAAACCCTCCTTTTTACGCAGCGGTCCAGACATATAGCGACACATATTCAGTGTGCAGTTCCTTTGGCATTAGGGCAGGGATATCTAGATACTTTCAAAGGTTTGACATCATGAATTGTGCTACTTTTAAAGTAAGCAGCGATGTTTTCAAATCTGTAATCAGAAAGCTCCTCAAAAACGCTATCGAAGCAGTTCCTGCCGCCCGTTCAAACCGTTCAAACGGTAATAACGGACTATTTTTCTTAGCGGATGCATGTCAATTTAAATCAACACAACTATTTTTTAAATCAATAAAATCATTTTCTAAATCCATAAAAGCATTTAAATTAATATTGGGAGTCATTTCGTTAATTTGTTGAGATTGTCCCTTACTTAAAACATGACATCTTTAGGATATACCAGTTGATTACATCCATGCTTAAACATTGCATTCAGTTTAGGGAGGAGGTTTTTTTTTTTTCAACTCAAATGTGGAAGCATACATTTTGTTCTTTAGCTCTCAAACCTGCCTTCCCGCCTTTTTCTTTTGTTTCTTTTTTCAACTGATAACTTGCTAAGGCAAGTTGAGTCAATGTGACAAAAATGTTTAAGTTGTCAAGACAGTGAATAAATGTAAGTTTAACCTTCTAAAACTAGAAAAGCTGAGTTCAAAATGAAAAACTTGTCAGAGCTGTCAGTCACGGGCCCTTAGAATCGTCCTAACGTTTCACCCCCTTGCGCCGCCCCACCCGAAAGAGCACAAAGCACCGGCTCCCAGAGGAGAGAACACGATATTTCTGAATAAATTACTCACTCAGGGCGAATACAAGTGGACTTACCTTAGCACCGATCTGGTTGCCGCACTGGCCGGCTTGAAGATGCACAATTTCCCTCATTTTTTTTTTTTCCGATGTGGGGTAAAAGTCTGCATGTACGACTGCGCCTTTCTCTATGTGCAGAGTGCAGCTCATCGGCTCCTACCTCGGATTTATACAACAACTAGGCCCGCCCATTCTCTCCTCAACTCGAATATCTATTGGCTGATTACGAACGTGTCTTTAACAGACAGAAATGTAAACCAATCAAAGCTACACAGCAAAAATGCCAGTGTTAAATTAACACAGAGTGTTGAATTTAACACCAGAAAAGTGTGTATATGCGTCCACTCTTGTCAGTGTAAAATTAACACTTTCGAAAGTGTTAATATTTTAACACTCACTTGTAGTTAATGCAACACTGAAACGAGTTGAAAATCAACACTGGCCAACACGCAGTAGTGTTAATATTACTCTACACTCGTGTCAGTGTTAAATCAACACTACCAGACTACACTGGATCTCAATTTAGTAACACTATTGGGTGTTACAAAATGTAACACTTGAGAGTGTAGAATGTTGTGAAGATCCAATCACTCCCAGCCAAAACCCCATAACCCACTTTACAAAAAATACAAGACAACAAATTTAACAAAATAGTTTGTATTACAAGGCAAGTACACCACAATTACATTCATAAACCTACAACAGTTCAGCATGGAGTGACACAAAATTACAGTATGGGACAATAAACATTTGGCCATCAGTGTCATTTGAAAATTGCCTATCATATGGTCTGTAGTATGGCAGGTCATCTACACAGATCAGTGTGAATACATCGCTTTTCTCCTCGATACTAAATGCATTTAAGTGATCATCAAAATATGTTGTTGAGACTTTACAAGTTAGAAGATAAGCATTGTCCTCTTTAACAATCACACTGACAATCCTGTTGAACAAAGGCATCTCATTTTCAACACCAGAACATACATACATCCCAGGCTGGTACTCTGTGCCATAGCTTTTGACCCAGGAAGTTGTGGGAACAATACAAGACATATCAAAAGTTTCATGCAGCACCTCACTGCCCTCCAAACTGCTGACCAAGACTTCAGTAATGGGGCCAAATTGGAATCTTTTAAAATAAAAGTTATCAAAATGAAAAGCCAACTGATTCTGATGTCTCTTTGCCAGTGTTTTTGTGATATTTTTAAAGTTCTTTACAGACGTTTTGAAAAAGGTGTGCTTGCCTTCAAACCTCATGCACCACATGTGTATTAGTGGCCCAATCTTCCTAATACAGCTTGGGTAATGTATCATATGGTGGTGCTTGGGAATCAAATTTCGTTCTGGAAACAGAGATTTAAAAAGTGTATGATGATCAAAAATAAGATGTTTCAGTTACAATGGGTGAAAAGACAATGTTCACAATCTGTACTAAGAGGAGCAGCAAGTTCCAGCAGCTATCATTCCTGCTAACTAAATCTCCAAACATCAATGGGGTATTGCGCAAAAGACACCAGGACTGAACAGCATTAAGGCCAAGATTGTTGCCATCATCATCCAGTGTTAGCCCACTTGGCCTGTTTTTCCTCTGTGTAAATCCATAATTGAAGCTCGTGATTCTCTCTGACAATTAACTTCTGGATATAAAGTTCCTTATCAGGTACTGAAACACAAGCTTCAACTCATACTGCACCACTCCTTCCAGTAAATCATGCATTATATCTACTGCGTAGTTGTCTGTAGTATGGAACAGCCGTAGGGAATTGAGTGGACAGGTTTTTTTAACACCAAATGTTGAGGCCAAAGCAGGATTTTGTTGAATGGCAGCACAGTGTTCTGAATGAAGGCTTTAGAACGTAAAGTTAAACCTGGATGATCTTCACTGAAAACTGATTGCATCTCTCCCTTTTCAGTTAAACAAAAACGACAACAGTACTTTGCACTAAATGATTCAACAGAACCAAAAAGGCCATGTATAGCCAAGTTGTCACCTGTGACCTGAAACACTGAACCTTTCACAGGTGTGGTTGAAAAAGGCACCTGCATTCCTTCAACTTCTAACATCTTTAAATCGTCGAGAAGTGGCTTTAGAATAGCGTCAAACCCATATTTCTTTAAGTCTTCTGAGTGAAAGAGAGATACAAGATGAATGTTCATCAACACAGAATTAAGCTTTGGAGGGACATTTCTCAAAATAAAATAAACACAGCGAAGTTTGTGCACACCCTTTTTTGAGCCTAATGGATTAGCGGTCTCAAAATCATCATAGTAGAGCTGTATCTGCATAGCATGCTCTTGTTGTGAGAATAAACAGTGGTTCCTGAAGTACGCGCCATCGTTTACATCTCTGTGAAAGCCCTCCTGGTGTTGTTTAGCTCTTTGAAAACTGTTACAAAGTTCCGTGTTCTTAAACATGGATGAAAGAGACCCCATGATGGGTACATACATGAACTTATCATCGACAGGAACTTGCCTGTATAGTCCTGTTGTTTTATCTCTGCGTGTATCAAAACGCACACCAAGAATATACTCGACAGGTTGAACTATTTTCCATTTCTCCTCAAAATGCCTCATCCGTTTAGATTCTGTGTTAAGACATGAAAAAGGATTCCCAAGCTGATCAAAACAATTCTCAACTTTTTCTAGGGTTTCTTTCGATGCTTCAGATGACAAACATTCAACCACAGCTTCTTTTGCATGGGCATGGATGTCCTTAACCAGTTCCTCCATCGAACCAACTAAACATTGCACAGTACTTTCAGGAAGTCCTGATGCTTGTACTTGAGCAATAACTGAGCTGCACATGTCTAGTCATTTCTTTTTCTCCATCGGGATGTGTGTAGTGACCATCACAGGAGAATCCACATTAACTGGCTGTGAAACAGAAGCTCCAGCAGAAGCTCCAGGTTCAAACTCAACATGGCTGGCGACATCTGGATCAACACTGTGTTCATGTGCTCGAGATAGGTGCCGCTTGTAACCAGAGTATGTGCAAAACACAAATAAACATCCAAGCTCTCCACAGTGCAAACGCAAAGACCTTCCTGGGTACAAACCATGCTGAAACTTCAAATGTCTAAATAACACTGAACAGTTTATGTGGTGTACCTTGCAAATGTAACATGTGAACATTAGTTCAAGTCAGAAAGGACTGCCTTTCAAACTGAACTGTGAAGAAGTCTTGCTCTAATTTCCTTGACTCGAGGACTTTCCTTCACACTTCCAACATCAATGCCATACACGGTTGTCTGGATGAATGTGTAGAAGTTGCATAGTGCTTCATCATAAGACACAGCAAAAGCAAAATGTGCCTTGAAGAGCTCGTCAAAGGCAGCAACTCCAGTCTGCGTCTTACAAGGAATGGCCTTTTGGTCCATGACGATGTAGAAATGTTGGATGCTGTCGTTTCTTTCTCCAACACACAGGAGAAACGGCTGAGCAGGGCCAGTGTCCTTGAGGAAGGTCTCAATGCTTTTCCCGACCTGAGAGAAAAAGAGACAGCGAATGAATCACAAGGAACAGAACTTGGAATTTGGAGAAGAATTAGGATAAAATCTTCAAATGACTGGAAGAGCACAATTATTTTTTCCTTTCACAATTACTTTCAAATTAGGACAAAAGCTGCTCCCGTGTTGTAAAACACCAACCCGGTCTGAACATTTAAAAAAAATCTGCAACATGTCAAGCCACTTCAAAATTACTATCAGATCTTTACAATCAAACATCTGTTGTTTTCTAAATGGAAATATATATCAAAAACGTTTCGAAAGAACATACCCTTAAGAACTTCACCAGGCGGCCAGCAGCATCCTTTGCACTAATCTTGACTGGTGACTTCTTGCCCTTGGATGTTGGCGGCAACAGGTGAAGAAGCAGAAGGATGGCAGCCAGCTCACAGTCCCATACTACAGACAAATAATTTACACCATTTCAATTACTTGAATGACTTTACCAATATTATCTCATGTTTGAGCCTATTTTTCACAGATCATTGATGCTTTGATGCTTTTTGATGACAGAGCCTTCTCCATCGCTGCCCCCACCCTCTGGAACTCCCTCCCACAACACATCAGAGACTGCACTGACCCCCCCACTTTCAAAACACTGACCAAAACACACCTCTTCAGACTGGCTTTTAATCTGTGAATTATGCTGTGTTGCTGTTTTAATAACTTTTAAATGTTATTTTATCATGTTTTATCACCACTGTAAAGCGTCTTTGAGCACCTGGAAAAGCGCATTCGAAATGCAATGTATTATTATTATTATTATTATATGTTGTGTTTTTAGAATAATGATTGATAATAGATGGACCTGAGTCTCCCCAGAAGTTGATTTCCATATCGCATTAATTTAATATTGTATACAAAAACTGGCCAGCAGTTATGTTAAGTACATGGGATATGGAGCAAAGCAGCCAAAACACGAAAAGCTCTGGTATGGTCCAATACTTTAGATTAGATAGGGAACACTGAAGACACCAATTTACACTTACCACCATCATCAGATTCTTGTTGTGCAGACAAAAGAAGCTCATCCACGTGCAAACTTCCAGGAAGATTTTTGCAATCTGCAATGATCCTCGGTTTGAAGAACGTTGGCCATTTCGCAAGAAATGTACCAGAGACTTCCTTGCCAAAGAGCATAGTGAAGTCTTGTTCAATCTTAAACACAAAACATGACAGGGAAAACTACATGAGTGAGCAAAATGAACTACCACAAAGCTTTTCAAAAGTCGTTATTTCTTACCAAGCCTGATGTGTCCAGGAATCTTGGAAAAAGGTCTAGGACAGTGGAGGCTGTGGCTCGGTCTTGAACAACCTTTTGTCTTTGCTGAAATGTTGCCTTCATTTTGTCTTGGACCAGGGTTATGTCACTTGAGTGCCTCATCACCGACATCGCTTCATTGCATTCATCACCTGATAACGGCCTCACAGGTGAATGCATGCTGCGATGAGTCTTAGGTCCGCCTTGAAAAGAGACCTTGGATTTCTCGATTTCTTGAGCCGAGTTGCGCTGCACAGTTCTCAGCCTCCATGCCAGGTAACCAGAACCACTCTGGTGATCATAGAAATGCTCCTGTTGATTTAATTAAAAGTTAATCCATCACCTGGTTAAGATCAAGGAATGATCCTAAACATGACCTGTGTCATGTGTGTTCGATTTAATGCATGCAAGAGCTGTGGCATGGTTATGGGTTAAATAATTCAACTGTTACTTAAACACTCGGCCCCCTCCTCTTCATCATCATCATCCTCCCCCTTGGTCAGATTCTCCGCCAATACAACCTGGACTTTCACTGTTACGCTGATGACACACAGATTTACCCTCAGCACCAAATCCCCCAACAACCCCCCCCCCCACATCGAATCCTGTCTGACTGCAATAAAATCTTGGATGCAACACAACTTCCTCAAACTCAACAGCAGTAAAACTGAACTCCTCCTCCTCGGCTCCAAATCCACCCTCAACAAAACCCCAACCTGACAGTCACCATTGATGGCCCCCCTGTTTCCCCCTCCACCCAGGAACGCAACCGTGGCGTTATATTTGACCCCACCCTCTCCCTCGAGCCCCACATCCGTCAAGTTGTAAAAACCTCATTTTTCCACCTCCGCAATATTGCCAAAGGCCGTCCCTCTCTCACCCGCCCTGCAGCTGAGCGACTCGTTCACGCCTTCATCTCCTCCCGCCTTGACTATTGCAACTCACTCCTCTACGGCATCAGCACTACATCCCCCAGTAGACTCCAGCGTGTCCAGAACGCAGCCACCAGACTCCTCCCCCACACCAAATCATGGCATCACCCGGTCCTCAAAGAACTCCACTGGCTCCCCGTTTCACACCGCATCCACTACAAACTCCTGGTCCTCACTTTCAAAGCCCTCCACCATCTGCCCCCCCCCCCCTACCTCACTGACCTCCTCACCCTCTACCAACCACCCCGGTCCCTCAGATCCACCTCAGCCGGTTTGCTTTCCATCCCCAAGGCCAAACTCCAGAGCTTCGGGGACAGAGCCCTTCTCTGTGGCAGCCCCGAAGCTCTGGAACTCCCTCCCCCAAGACCTCCGTGAGTCTGAGTCTCTCACCCGGTTCCAGTCCCGACTCAAAACCCACCTCTTCAACTCTGTATCTATAAGCCCCCCCCCCCCTCAACCAACTTCCTCCTGACTGCTTTTGTTTTGTTTCTTTGTGGTTTTTTGTTTTGTTTGTCTACCCTCCCTCCCTAACGTAAAGCGTCTTTGGGTTCAAGAAAAGCGCTATAGAAATAAAATGTATTATTATAGCAGAAAGTAATATATTAGCTTTAAAAACTAGAGCCGGGACTTGATTAAAAAAATTAATCTAATTAATTAGAGGCTTTGTAATTAATTAATCGAAATTAATCGCATTTTAAATCGCATTTTTTAAATCGCATTTTTAAGCACAGGGCCGTCTAAGCTAATTTACAGATGGCCCTGAGCCCAATAGAGATTGCCCTGAAAAATCCATGCGGACGAAATGGCACGAAGGGTTTGGGGGGCCTCCCCCTAGACATTTTTTAATTTTTGCAGGTCTTAGATGCTGTCTGGTGCATTCTCTAGACTGAATTATAAGATGAACCACCACAATATTATATTGTACAATTTCAATTGTATTCTTCATTTCACTTGTTTGTTTGTTCTTGTTTGTGATTGCTCGCTTGCATGCCCTGCATAGCTTTAAGAAATACTTAAGTTGTTGGTCAAAACACTTTCCATCTGATGAAGGCAAATGCCTTCTCAGATGGAAAAAAGTAGAAAACATTACATTCAGTTATAACTGCCAAAACAAACATTATTTACACTATTATGGCCCCTGTTAAAAATGTTTGTAATGTTATCTACTGTAAGTTGGTCGAACGAATGCCTCCTCATCCGGAAGCTGACCGAGCAGACCCGAGCAGCAGTCGAGAGGAGCCGAGCGCATCCGCGAAGCACACGTCAGAGTTCCCGTTAGCCGGCAAATCTAAATATCTTCGGTCAAAATAATTTCCCTTTAGAGCAATACCGCTTCAGTTGCGCCACTTATGTGACAGATAAGAAGAGTATGTGACAGACAAGAATAGTCAACTCTAATGTCTAATACTTAATGTGGAGAAAAGAGATGTCCTGTGTGGGTTGATTGTGCGTTGATCTGTTGGTAATGCCTCGGGGCTCCGGTGGGCATGTAAAACAAATGCATAATGCTGTGCTATACTTTGTGGCCTCATCCAGTTGCATAGGCGACACTTATTGTGTAGTTGTCTTTTAATAAGCAGGTAGTCTATCATTAAGCTAGAACTAGCTGCATCTGATCGATATGGACATAAACGCGAGTGAAGTCTAATCTGACGGGAGAGGAGAGATCAGCTGCTGCTGACGAGTCGAGACTCGACACGCAGCTCTGCATGATCGCATGCAGCGGTGAGCGGAACAAAAGTAA
>NW_027262728.1:0-24171 GCF_902827115.2 Pseudochaenichthys georgianus | reverse complement strand
GGCACTTAGAGCGTGCTTGAGAGGGAGGGACTTAGAGCGTGCTTGAGAGGGGAGGGACTTAGAGCGTGCTTGAGAGGGGAGGGACTTAGAGCGTGCTTGAGAGGGGAGGGACTTAGAGCGTGCTTGAGAGGGGAGGGACTTAGAGCGTGCTTGAGAGGGGAGGGACTTAGAGCGTGCTTGAGAGGGGAGGGACTTAGAGCGTGCTTGAGAGGGGAGGGACTTAGAGCGTGCTTGAGAGGGGAGGGACTTAGAGCGTGCTTGAGAGGGGAGGGACTTAGAGCGTGCTTGAGAGGGGAGGGACTTAGAGCGTGCTTGAGAGGGAGGGACTTAGAGCGTGCTTGAGAGGGGAGGGACTTAGAGCGTGCTTGAGAGGGGAGGGACTTAGAGCGTGCTTGAGAGGGGAGGGACTTAGAGCGTGCTTGAGAGGGGAGGGACTTAGAGCGTGCTTGAGAGGGGAGGGACTTAGAGCGTGCTTGAGAGGGAGGGACTTAGAGCGTGCTTGAGAGGGGAGGGACTTAGAGCGTGCTTGAGAGGGGAGGGACTTAGAGCGTGCTTGAGAGGGGAGGGACTTAGAGCGTGCTTGAGAGGGGAGGGACTTAGAGCGTGCTTGAGAGGGAGGGACTTAGAGCGTGCTTGAGAGGGGAGGGACTTAGAGCGTGCTTGAGAGGGGAGGGACTTAGAGCGTGCTTGAGAGGGGAGGGACTGAGAGCGTGCTTGAGAGGGGAGGGACTTAGAGCGTGCTTGAGAGGGGAGGGACTTAGAGCGTGCTTGAGAGGGGAGGGACTTAGAGCGTGCTTGAGAGGGGAGGGACTTAGAGCGTGCTTGAGAGGGGAGGGACTTAGGGCGTGCTTGAGAGGGGAGGGACTTAGAGCGTGCTTGAGAGGGGAGGGACTTAGAGCGTGCTTGAGAGGGGAGGGACTTAGAGCGTGCTTGAGAAGGGAGGGACTTAGAGCGTGCTTGAGAGGGGAGGGACTTAGAGCGTGCTTGAGAGGGGAGGGACTTAGAGCGTGCTTGAGAGGGGAGGGACTTAGAGCGTGCTTGAGAGGGGAGGGACTTAGAGCGTGCTTGAGAGGGGAGGGACTTAGAGCGTGCTTGAGAGGGGAGGGACTTAGAGCGTGCTTGAGAGGGGAAGGACTTAGAGCGTGCTTGAGAGGGGAGGGACTTAGAGCGTGCTTGAGAGGGAGGGACTTAGAGCGTGCTTGAGAGGGGAGGGACTTAGAGCGTGCTTGAGAGGGGAAGGACTTAGAGCGTGCTTGAGAGGGAGGGACTTAGAGCGTGCTTGAGAGGGGAGGGACTTAGAGCGTGCTTGAGAGGGGAAGGACTTAGAGCGTGCTTGAGAGGGAGGGACTTAGAGCGTGCTTGAGAGGGGAGGGACTTAGAGCGTGCTTGAGAGGGGAGGGACTTAGAGCGTGCTTGAGAAGGAGGGACTTAGAGCGTGCTTGAGAGGGGAAGGACTTAGAGCGTGCTTGAGAGGGAGGGACTTAGAGCGTGCTTGAGAGGGGAAGGACTTAGAGCGTGCTTGAGAGGGGAAGGACTTAGAGCGTGCTTGAGAAGGAGGGACTTAGAGCGTGCTTGAGAGGGAGGGACTTAGAGCGTGCTTGAGAGGGGAGGGACTTAGAGCGTGCTTGAGAGGGGAGGGACTTAGAGCGTGCTTGAGAAGGAGGGACTTAGAGCGTGCTTGAGAGGGGAGGGACTTAGAGCGTGCTTGAGAGGGGAGGGACTTAGAGCGTGCTTGAGAAGGAGGGACTTAGAGCGTGCTTGAGAGGGGAGGGACTTAGAGCGTGCTTGAGAGGGGAGGGACTTAGAGCGTGCTTGAGAGGGGAGGGACTTAGAGCGTGCTTGAGAGGGGAGGGACTTAGAGCGTGCTTGAGAGGGGAAGGACTTAGAGCGTGCTTGAGAGGGGAGGGACTTAGAGCGTGCTTGAGAGGGGAGGGACTTAGAGCGTGCTTGAGAGGGGAGGGACTTAGAGCGTGCTTGAGAGGGGAAGGACTTAGAGCGTGCTTGAGAAGGAGGGACTTAGAGCGTGCTTGAGAAGGAGGGACTTAGAGCGTGCTTGAGAGGGGAGGGACTTAGAGCGTGCTTGAGAGGGGAGGGACTTAGAGCGTGCTTGAGAGGGGAAGGACTTAGAGCGTGCTTGAGAGGGGAGGGACTTAGAGCGTGCTTGAGAAGGAGGGACTTAGAGCGTGCTTGAGAGGGAGGGACTTAGAGCGTGCTTGAGAGGGGAGGGACTTAGAGCGTGCTTGAGAGGGGAGGGACTTAGAGCGTGCTTGAGAGGGGAGGGACTTAGAGCGTGCTTGAGAGGGGAGGGACTTAGAGCGTGCTTGAGAGGGGAGGGACTTAGAGCGTGCTTGAGAGGGGAGGGACTTAGAGCGTGCTTGAGAGGGGAAGGACTTAGAGCGTGCTTGAGAGGGGAGGGACTTAGAGCGTGCTTGAGAGGGGAGGGACTTAGAGCGTGCTTGAGAAGGAGGGACTTAGAGCGTGCTTGAGAAGGAGGGACTTAGAGCGTGCTTGAGAAGGAGGGACTTAGAGCGTGCTTGAGAGGGGAAGGACTTAGAGCGTGCTTGAGAGGGGAGGGACTTAGAGCGTGCTTGAGAGGGAGGGACTTAGAGCGTGCTTGAGAGGGGAAGGACTTAGAGCGTGCTTGAGAGGGGAGGGACTTAGAGCGTGCTTGAGAGGGGAGGGACTTAGAGCGTGCTTGAGAAGGAGGGACTTAGAGCGTGCTTGAGAAGGAGGGACTTAGAGCGTGCTTGAGAAGGAGGGACTTAGAGCGTGCTTGAGAGGGGAAGGACTTAGAGCGTGCTTGAGAGGGGAGGGACTTAGAGCGTGCTTGAGAGGGGAGGGACTTAGAGCGTGCTTGAGAGGGGAGGGACTTAGAGCATGCTTGAGAAGGAGGGACTTAGAGCGTGCTTGAGAGGGGAGGGACTCTCTCGCACTTTTCTACGCACTAAACCGTGCCTTATTTCCACGTTAAATACGATGTTTTCTCCGACATTGGTTCGGGTTATGACTTTTTTGTCAATCAATAAATGTAGTCCTTTTCTCAATCCTTTATTTTGATGAGTTATTTGTTTCACTTTATAACAATAAAGCTACAGGAAATTACTTTGTCACAAACTGGAACTGTAAGCTTAGTTATAGCCAGGGGAAGATAGTTTAAACATATCTTTTTGGATAAGGGTCCTCCCCCTCATATAGAAACGAGTTTTTTCTAGAAAGAACAGACGTACGCTGAGCGATTGTTGGTGTTTGCTAGATTTTGTCAAACAAAGAAAATGTGAAAAAAGGAAATAAAACGGGTCATAGTGCAAACAGTTAGAGATTGTCCCGCTCAGGTAAGCTGAAGTCTTGGGTTCGATCCCCCTGAGGCGCAGGAGCTTTCAAAATCTCCAACCCAAAGTGAGAATGAAATGAAAGGTTTGCCTCAAAGAGCTTTACTCAAAGTGAAGTGAGATGTGTTTTATATACTTTACTTATTTCAAGACAAACTATACTGACTTTTTTCAACTGTACCTTTAAAAAAATGTGTGACTACTATTGTTACTTTTTATAATTACATAGTTAAGTGTGACTTTTTTAAATAAACATGTTGTGCCTTGCTAAACTGACTTATTTCCATACGCTGCTGTATTATTACTTTTACTTAAGGATGAGATGCGAGTATTTCCGTAGACAGATACAAATAATGGGCAGATATCATGAGTTCTCATCCAAGACAACTGCACCTGAACAGCCTGCAGTCTCACGCTCAGTCCTCTCTCCCTCTGAGCCATCTGACCTGAGAGAAACCTTTCATTTGGTAAAGTCATTACATAGTCATCGTGCAAACGGTCAGAGTCAAGTATCGAGACAAGAAAAGACTATGTATTTTATCCCCTAATTGAGCTCAATGTTTACGTTACCCGTATTTCTCTCTGCTTTTCTAGCTGGTCACCGATCCTATCTCGGAACTCTATTTATTCTACTTCCCACCTATTTTATTTCTCTATTTTGGACCTATGTTATTAGCTACCTCGCCTCTAGGAGACTCGAACCCCGCACATGCCGAGCAGCGGATCTGTTCTCGGCACTTAGGCGCCTCAGTGCCGAGAACAAACCCCGATAGCCACCAGCTCACGTACATGAAGCCCTGTTCTCTGGGCGCATTTATCCTCTTCACTTTGAGTAAAGCTCTTTAAAAATCACTTTAAAGGACTCGAACACACAACCTCAGGTCTCCTGACCCGTCACATCTCCCTCTGCGCCGTCTGACCTGAGAGGCAAACCTTTCATTTGGTAAACTCATTCTCACGTTGGGTTGAGATATCGACTGAACTAAAGAGAGAGAGTCGGCCTGTTCCACTGAGTGATATATATTATACTCTCTGCTCTGCTTTCTGCACGGACCTCTCGGCTGGTCTCTCTGGAAACATCGCGACGCCATGAGAGCAGTTTCTAAAATAATATCCAGGGGACGCATGCAGAGCTGTGATTGGCTGAGATAAGTCCGGCCGTGCGTCACGCCTCCACCGTTCCCGGAAATGCATCCGCGGAGGAGCCATCAGTGTCTCCTCGGTTAGAGCTCCTCCAGAGAGCCTCCTCTCTCCTCTCTCCTCGGTTAGAGCTCCTCCAGAGAGCCTCCTCTCTCCTCGGTTAGAACTCCTCCAGAGAGCCTCCTCTCTCCTCGGTTAGAGCTCCTCCAGAGAGCCTCCTCTCTCCTCGGTTAGAGCTCCTCCAGAGAGCCTCCTCTCTCCTCTCTCCTCGGTTAGAGCTCCTCCAGAGAGCCTCCTCTCTCCTCTCTCCTCGGTTAGTGCTCCTCCAGAGAGCCTCCTCTCTCCTCTCTCCTCTCTCCTCGGTTAGAGCTCCTCCAGAGAGCCTCCTCTCTCCTCGGTTAGAGCTCCTCCAGAGAGCCTCCTCTCTCCTCTCTCCTCGGTTAGAGCTCCTCCAGAGAGCCTCCTCTCTCCTCGGTTTAGAGCTCCTCCAGAGAGCCTCCTCTCTCCTCGGTTAGAGCTCCTCCAGAGAGCCTCCTCTCTCCTCGGTTAGAGCTCCTCCAGAGAGCCTCCTCTCTCCTCGGTTAGAGCTCCTCCAGAGAGCCTCCTCTCTCCTCGGTTAGAGCTCCTCCAGAGAGCCTCCTCTCTCCTCGGTTAGAGCTCCTCCAGAGAGCCTCCTCTCTCCTCTCTCCTCGGTTAGAGCTCCTCCAGAGAGCCTCCTCTCTCCTCTCTCCTCGGTTAGTGCTCCTCCAGAGAGCCTCCTCTCTCCTCTCTCCTCTCTCCTCGGTTAGAGCTCCTCCAGAGAGCCTCCTCTCTCCTCTCTCCTCTCCTCGGTTAGAGCTCCTCCAGAGAGCCTCCTCTCTCCTCTCTCCTCGGTTAGAGCTCCTCCAGAGAGCCTCCTCTCTCCTCGGTTAGAGCTCCTCCAGAGAGCCTCCTCTCTCCTCTCTCCTCGGTTAGAGCTCCTCCAGAGAGCCTCCTCTCTCCTCGGTTAGAGCTCCTCCAGAGAGCCTCCTCGGTCCTCGAAGTGCATTTAGAGAAATGAGATGTCCTTCAACATGGCGCGCTGAAATCCATTTCCGGGTCACTACCGGAGGACCGAGGAGTGGAGGAGTCGAGGAGGGGGATTTGAGTATTGAGAAACCTCTATGGTAAAAACACACAAGGTCAACGATGAAGTGAAATGAGTGAGTAAATATAATGCAAATATAAAAAGGAACATCCAACCAAACATATGCTGTTGTTTGGATGTTGAATAAAAAGTTGTATCTTCTTGTTTGTTTTACAAAAGGGAAGTTCGGTACGGTGTGCATCGGCTTTCCAGCTCGTTCCGGGTACCAACGTTAAAAGCACACGTGTTCATCAATCATAGCATGTATAACTCCTCAGAAATGTGTACATGTGTATCATAGAAGTGTGTTTTGGTATCTATATTCTTTCATATCACAATGCTGAACGAGTCTCTGAGAGCTGATTTCTTAGTCTTTCAAGTTCACCAAACAATATGATGAATATGTTTAAAGCACGAACCCAGAAAAGGTCCCGTTACCTCAGACGGACCCCGGAAAGATGTCAGTTTCCCATCCGGCCAATAGATGTCAGTGTTGCTGCACAGCAGAGCAGCTGATGGGATGACAGCAGGTTTACAGTATGCAGTCACTATTGTTGATGTCACCTCCTCCTCCCCCTCCTTCATCGTGCACAGGTATGACATACACAGATGGATCAGGGTCGAATGCAGCAGCATGCCGGACACGTTGAGGCAAAAGAGATCAATTAGGAGATTTTAATTGGATGTTTCATTATTTTGATCTGCATTCAATCGTCATCGCCATGGATACAGCAAATGTTGTTTTGTTTGTAGAGAAGCTGGATGGTTGAATTCAGCTCCAAATCGTCCATCACCAATTATCTGCCAATTCATATTGTGCCCAAGGAGGTTCAAGTATACAAAGTCACTGCATGACGCCATCTGCTGGAGGGGGGACACAGGCTTATTAGGAGCAGAGATGGAACAAGTACACACATCCTTTACTCAAGTAGAAGTACAGAACTTTGAAATGTACTTAGTAGAAAGTACCCATAGCTAGCAGCTGCTTTAAAGAGTACCTGAGTTCTTGAGTTCAACATGTAAGAAGTAGAAAGTACAGGTATTTGAGTTCAACATGTAAGAAGTAGAAAGTACAGGTATTTGAGTTCAACATGTGAGAAGTAGAAAGTACAGGTATTTGAGTTCAACATGTAAGAAGTAGAAAGTACAGGTATTTGAGTTCAACATGTGAGAAGTAGAAAGTACAGGTATTTGAGTTCAACATGTAAGAAGTAGAAAGTACAGGTATTTGAGTTCAACATGAGAGAAGTAGAAAGTACAGGTATTTGAGTTCAACATGTAAGAAGTAGAAAGTACAGGTATTTGTGTTCAACATGAGAGAAGTAGAAAGTACAGGTATTTGAGTTCAACATGTGAGAAGTAGAAAGTACAGGTATTTGAGTTCAACATGTAAGAAGTAGAAAGTACAGGTATTTGAGTTCAACATGAGAGAAGTAGAAAGTACAGGTATTTGAGTTCAACATGTAAGAAGTAGAAAGTACAGGTATTTGAGTTCAACATGTAAGAAGTAGAAAGTAAAAAGTCGTAGTGGAGTAAAGTACTGATACCATAAAAGATTTACTTAAGTACAGTAACGAAGTATTTGTTCTCCACTACTTCCCACCTCTGATAAGAAAGCCTAACGCTCTGACCACCTCTTTGATGTTCCCTCAGTTATCTGCAGATCCAGGATCAGTTGTCAGTGTGTGTAATCATGAACTTGGTATGCTCTCTCTCTCTCTCTCTCTCTCTCTCTCTCTCTCTCTCTCTCTCTCTCTCTCTCTCTCTCTCTCTCTCTCTCTCTCTCTCTCTCTCTCTCTCTCTCTCTCTCTCTCTCTCTCTCTCTCTCTCTCTCTCTCTCTCTGTGATGGCCGCTGGAAGCTCCACAGGCGGAGAGTGTGATTAAAACTGACTGCGAACGTGATCTGGCAGCCGATATGAAACCCGTCGGCTCGGAGAAGAGGAAGGAGGGGGAGAGGCTTCACACAAAATGAAAGACAGAAACAGAGAGGCTGTCTCCTCAGCTTTCACCTCGACATTACCTTTTAGCAATTCCACAGAACGTTGAAAGCCGATGAAGTCATCACGAGGCGCGGCTATTAGTGGCTGTACTTGTCAACAGAAGGGAAGATCAATACGTCTCATATGAATAATGTAAACACTGAGGTCGCTTCAAATGTGCGTTAATCATGTTGGCAAGCGGAGGGAAAGCCCCTGTCTGCTGAATGCGTTCGAGACGGGCTCCGATCGATGCCACGGTTACCAAAACACAAACAAGCAGCACTGCAGGAGAGCGCCGAGTAAACGCTTTTGACATCGCCGTTAACGGTAGCTGAACTTTCCGTCGGAGCTCACGTCTGGCAGCGGTTCACCACCGAGCGAATCCATCTGGTCTGATTATCTTCAACATCTTCAAATCTCAGCGCCGACGCGTCAGTGTTGGTGGTTTCTGATCCGTGTACAGAAGAAAGTCCGACATCAAAAGTCATCATTTGACATCGTGTGTAAGTTAAAGGGGTCCTACGATGCTCATTTTCAGTCAGGGAATAGGGAACTTCAGCGATAGCAGACCATTTGCATGCACACACTACAGGAGGGGGACACCCTTAAAAGTATAATAGGAACATAAGAAAACATTCCTCTTCTTAGCCGAGTCATGTTTTTGTATATACCGTAAAGCGCATCAAACTCCCGCCGTGATCCGGGAGAAATTCCCTCAAAACTGAATTGAGAGCAGTTTAGTTTTATCGGATGGGGAGGCGGATCCCGCTGAGCCATGATTCTTATAAACGGTGAAAATGTTGTCCTGAAACACTCCATTACTGCACCGAGGCGAGTATCGTGTGAATCTCCAGAGAAACTCTCATCTAGTTAAAGCTAGATGCTTTTCCGGTTGTTGTTGTTATGAAGGTCTTGGTAGAGAAGACCTGTCTGTGCTGCCCCAGAACGCCTCGTCGGACATTTCTCATTTTACATTGTTTGCTTCCTGGGTACAGTGACGTGTGAACGCCCAGATCAACAACAAAGGACCGGATTGGCCCAAATTGACCAATCCGTGGAGCCCCTCCCACACCAGGACCCCATTGACTTGCATAGTCATAGCCTGAACGCTGGTAATAGACGAGTTGAGTCGAGATGAGTATTATTTTTACTTCGGCTGTGAGTGTGTGTGTGCTCAGGATGAGTTTCGCTTGTTCTCGCTGTATCGCCGACCCGAAAGCCTGTCCGCTCCTCCGCAGCAACGAGCCTCGCGACGTCCCGACCAATCAGAGCACACTGGGCTCACGGGGAGGGGGGGGGGCAGGAGCTGCAACAAGCCGTGTAGGACAGAGAGTGACGCACAGACTACACAGAGACGCTGTGAGAAGCCAAAGTGAGTTTGGAACAGTGAACAATATAAATCTATTCTAGTCGACCTCAGCGATGGAACTATGATCAGTGGAAATGGCCGTGACGCGGGACCTTTAGAGTATAGGGTCTCTTTTAAAAGCCCTTTCATCGTGTATTGACAATCAGCATGAATCCTTAGTGATGGATGTACTTTACGTCCCCGTCTGAGAAACAGCAGGACGATAAAGCTCGCTCACTCAAACATTCAGAATGAAGATCAAACGGTGCGTAGGGTACAGCGCAGCCACAACGCATCTGTCAGCACATCCATCACGAAGAGGCTGCGAATGTGCTTTTTCAATTGCTGGAAAATCACAACGTATAAAGGACCCTGAGGCTGCAGCACGGAGACTGCTTTTACTTTAGCTGTCATGTGCACGTGTGGTTGATTAGAAGACATTTCACTATTCTCTGTTTCCCTCTATTCAAACAAACAGCTGCAGGCCCTGCGAGATTGTTTCCCTCCCATTCTACAGTCTATATTGGAAATGCATTGTATTTTGTTGTTGGGCGATAGCTCCGAGGTTTTGTCATGCCGCTCATGAAGACACGAGCAAACAGTCGGGGTTGATCCTCGCCACCACTTAGCCGATATGCAGGAGAAAGACAGGTGTGTCGTCGTCCACTCTGAATACTAAGTCTATTTAAACACTATCTCCGTGACCTCCTGGCGCCCGGCTGATGTTCGGGGTCTACAGGATTAGCCGCCGCCTCTCAGGTAAACTGATTCATAATGAATAGCGGCTTTGAAAAGAGATGAAGGAGCTGGGTCAGAGACACACATGGAATACAGGGACACCTCTAAGGTCCAGTGGAGAACGGGATGAATGTGAGGGCTGGAAGACATCCGGTTTCCCCCAGAATGCACCTGGCTTTTAATACTAGTTGAGCATTACATTTTTATATTTGTATGTGTTTTTTTATTTTTATATGTTTCTATTTATTGTGCTTTTTATTATGTTTTTATTATCGTACTCCCATTGGGCTATTCACTATTGTAGTTACTGCCTGCCCTGTACAGCACTTTGGTCAGCCGAAGGTTGTTTTAAATGTGCTATATAAATAAATAAAGATTGAGATTGAGATTGATTGAACCTTGCTTCACATTGTGTGCTAGGTGGATTCCTCTATTATATTTAATACAAAGCCAGACAGGTGTGTGAGAGTCTTCCCTTCACTGTAAATAATTCCCCGCTGTTAAAGGACCTTTACATTCGGCGTAACAGCAGGCCACATGTCCCGTCTCATTACCTGCTCGAAAAGACTTGATTTCAAAAGGATAAATAATAAGAAAGAGTCCCTGCAATGTTGAAGGATATAATATGGAACCTTTCTGCGTTGATATGTGTACAAAAGACAACCTGTACACTTTTCAAAACCACAGATCTGTAATTGTAGTTTCCGGTGACGGCTCCCAGACGCTCGGTTCTGATTCAGAGCGCCGTAGTCGTACAGAGGGGATCGCGGGATCTGCTCCACGCCAACTATCAAACTGATGTGTTATCTTTCCCTTCAGCGGCTAACAGAAGCTCTCCTGCCTCTTTCTGATCTTTTATTTAGAAACCTCTCCCACTGTGTGCCGTCAGAAGAGCTTCTGGAAACGACATGCTGGCTGTCGGCGTCTTTCCATCGAATCTTTGAAATGAAATATAAGCACTCGAGGTAAATACTGCCTTCACACATTGCAGGTAAATACATTTGCGTGGACCCTAAGGAGAAGAGCAAATAAAACCACTCGGAAAGAACGAGGCCTTTTCTCAGCCTCCATAATGGTTCTTTTAAAACCACAGGGGGGGTCTAAAGCTAACACTTTAACGTGGTTTTCTCAGAGCGGCTGTTGTCGTGGAAACACACCAAACACTCCATTAAGCATGGCGTATGTGTGAATACAAAACAAAGCGTGTGCCACCTTTAATTACATTTGACTGCGTCGTGTTTTATTACCTTCAAAGATATGTGATGCATCATACAAAGCAGGACTTCATAAAGGAAAGCCTCACGTCGCTGAGATGAAGCTGCATCACTGGATACATTGCAACCTTGCCTGAGGGTTGAAGTAACACTTTTCTAAGGTAGCTATGAAAGGCCATACATCACTAAGTGCACAAACACACGTCCTTGGCAGATAATGCTCCGTACACTTTCCTCTCAGCGACACACTACTTCTGCTCTCTGCTCGTACATCACAGCGTAAGAAGGTGATCTTTGGAGCCCAACATAGTAGCACTGACGGGTCCGAATCACAAATATGACATTCACAAAGCAGGGAGAAAACATTCCATCGGTTAACGCGCAGCCTTCAGCTCTGACATGTCCGAGCCGAGGCCTCGCTCTGACAGACGTGACTGAAAGGTGGTCTTTGTGGTCGGACACATTCTTTGGAAGCTGTCACGACAGCCCAGTTTCCCTGCTTCGTTTCCCCGGACCCCCTGCTGCTCGCCGCACAGTTTAGCTATCAACCTTTTGACATTTAGCCGCTCTCCTGCAGCGCTGGCACTTTCCTCTCCGCTGCGCTGTCCTGTTTCCTCTGTGAGAGCGTTTGGCAAAGAGAGCAACATGGAGGGTTTTGGGAATGTGTGTTGACCAGACGTGTTGCCCTCTCTGGTTTGCCGTGGAAAAGGAATAGTGAAAACACATCGGAGGACCAGAGAGGCAGAAAAAGATCAGACTATTTTTAACTACCATTTCCTTTTCCTTCGCGTCGAAAGGAGCCAGTTGAGGTGGTTCAGGCACCTAGTTAGGATGCCACCTGGGCGCCTCCCTAGGGAGGTGTTCCAGGCACGTCCAGCTGGGAGGAGACCGAGGGGTAGACCTAGGACCAGGTGGAGGGATTATATCTCTTCGCTAGCTGGCGCTACCCCCGAGACCCGACCACGGATAAGCGGGAGAAGATGGATGGATAGATGGATGGATAGATGGATGGATGGATGGATAGATGGATGGATAGATGGATGGATGGATAGATGGATGGATGGATGGATAGATAGATGGATGGATGGATGGACGGGCGGATGGATGGATAGATGGATAGATGGATGGATGGATGGATGGATGGATGGATAGATGGATGGATGGGTGGATGGATGGATAGATAGATGGATGGATGGATGGACGGGCGGATGGATGGATAGATGGATAGATGGATGGATGGATGGATAGATAGATGGATGGATGGATGGATGGATGGATGGACGGGCGGATGGATGGATAGATAGATGGATGGATGGATGGATGGATGGATAGATAGATGGATGGATGGATAGATGGATGGATAGATGGATGGATAGATGGATGGATGGATGGATAGATGGATGGATGGGTGGATGGATGGATAGATAGATGGATGGATGGATGGACGGGCGGATGGATGGATAGATGGATAGATGGATGGATGGATGGATAGATAGATGGATGGATGGATGGATGGATGGATGGACGGGCGGATGGATGGATAGATAGATGGATGGATGGATGGATGGATGGATAGATAGATGGATGGATGGATAGATGGATGGATAGATGGATGGATAGATAGATGGATGGACGGACGGATGGATAGATGGATGGATAGATGGATGGATGGATGGATGGATGGACAGATGGATGGATGGATAGATGGATGGATAGATGGATGGACGGACGGATGGATGGATAGATGGATGGATGGATGGATGGATTTCCTTTGCAAAGAAGGCAGGGTAACCTCTGACACCATTTCTTTTGAACTAGTCAAATAACCACCGTTTTTGTGTCGACAACTTAGCTGTTCTCCCCGTTTCCAGTCGAAAAGCCCAGCAGTGTGTTTCCAGAAAGCTTTTCCCGCGACCATAGCGGTGGCAGATCCTGTTGATAGGTTAGGCAATTACAAAGTGACTTTTGGAGGATTTGTTGCTAAACCCGTCTCTCTCTCCACAGCCTCTCCGATAAAGCAGCGATGACAAGGATGCTTGCTGAGAAAGGCTGCTAAACTCTAAAGGACATTCTTATATAATCATCAATATGAAACAACTGGGAATGGATTGAGCAGGGACCAAAGGCATGTAAATTACAGATATCTTAAAAGAGAATGGCGTTCAGAGAATGTTAAATCCACTCTCAGTCTTTTATTTCTCACCATGTCCTCCCCTCTGACTTCACTCCAGTGATTGGGCCTCAAAAGGGACAGAGTCTCCAGATGAATCTGTTTATATCCGTGTGTGTGTGTGTGTGTGTGTGTGTGTGTGTGTGACACAGAAAGAGGGTGAGGAAGGAGGAGAGTTTTTTCAAGGCCCACCTCCTTATCTAGAACCAATTTCTATGCAAATGCTACGACCTGATTTGAGAGGCGACCATTGTTCGGCGGGGGCATGCAGAGCTGGGTTTAAGGTGTCGCAGAACTCGGCATAGAAGCACCGCACGTGCTCATATCTGACAAACTCGCCCTTCGATGCATTTCAGTGCAGCGGCATGTGACTGCAGGGCGATATTTCACACGTTGTGACAAACAGCTGTGGGCGTTGAAGAGGACGAAAACTAACCGTGAGACTGCGGGGAAATGTTCCTCCTGGCCAATGGGGCAGAAACCTGAACGCTCATATTTCTTTAGCCACTACCCGACGCCCCGGAGCATCGTTCAGGTAACGGATATCTCCGTCTGCTTGTTGCAGTGTTTCTCAAGCGGGCAGCACCTCTCATCCAGCGCTACAGGGGACTCAAAAGCATTCTTGTTAATGGTTGTCGGCCATGATGGTTAGCTGCTGCTGTTGTTGCACAGCAGGATTTCTAGGCTGCAGTGAAAGCAGAACAGAGAGAAATGTATAAATAGACTACGAAGGATTTGCTCAGATTTGCCGCCTCGTTCACTTGCCGTCCTTCACACACTCTCGCCCACTTCTTCACACACAGATCTTTGTAGCAGTGTGTTGATCCCTATGTCCCTCGTGCGTTCCTGGATGAGTTCTGAAACTTCCATCTGATGTACGTCCATCCTCTGTGGGTTCGTCCGTCACACCTTCAATAAGGTTTTACTGATCACTATGCGAGCGCGCATGCAGGGAGGGAAAGCTTTGTAGTTAATTACAGTCTCGCTGACACATGCTTCTATAGATCAGCGGTGCTCAAAGTCCCGTTCGGGGGCCATGAAAGACTTCCGAGTGGCCCTTGAACATTTTACAGCATGAAAAAACACGAAATTCATGTGGATCCATAATTAATGTTTAATAACTTTATCCAGAGTTGCAGTGCTTTTAATCTGGGACATGGCTCTCCTTATGGAAGGTCAACTTCCAAGTAATAAGCTGCTGAAGTATTATTTAAAAAATGTCTGGAAATATAGTCTTTATAACTTACATTTAGCAAACGTTACATTACATACATTTTGTTTATAAAAAGGGCCATCTAATTGTAGTCAATTAAAAGGACTACAATTCCCATGGCACCTCCTCTAAAGAGACAGAGATGGGAAAAGACACCGTCGAGGCACAGTTTTTAAACGTTAAGATACCGTTGAAGTTACAGAAGCATATACTTAGAAAGAAAGAAAGACTACCTAAGTTGTTTATCGTTTTATTTGAGTTCTGTTTGATTTGTTTTGACTATCGTAAAGGTACTTTGTTACATGTGTGAAAAGTTTATTATTTTATTTTGAGTTAACCCATTGCACAATATCATCCACCAATCAGACGCCACGCACGTCATCAAATATGACAAATATAAAGGAAGGAAAACGCGTTAGAAATGTCGAGTGGCTTGATGGAAAATAAGGAAATGAAGCCACGACAACAAATATAAGTCCAGTATTTATCACTTTATGTCCTTTTAGCTCTGTTCTGGTCCCCACCACTTCTTCTAAATGATCCACAATGATCCTTTGTCCTTCATAATCAATGTGCATTAAAGCCGCTTTGGTGCCGTACCTGTCACACAAATAATAACAAACCATTAACAACCATCCCATTTGTCGATTCAATCCTTCAAATGTCCCTTACTCTGCAATCAGATTAAGCCAAAGTGATCTGGGTGAGTCATGTGAGGAGAGGCCTTCATTTCCCCCTCTCAGATAGGAATCAAAGATGGATGAAATGCAAATGATTGAAGCAATTATTGTGCAGTTTTAGTGGCAAGCCTGGATGGGTACATTTCCACTTAATGTCGTGCATTTAGAAACCTAAACCGAATAACCGTGAAGCTTGAAACCCACTCTGACACTTTGAGTTCTGCACAACAACGCTGACTTGTCCGTGGAGACAATTATAGAGAGGGGAGAGAAAGCACATTAAAGTGTAACATCCAGGATGACACGTGTATCAAAGTATATTGAATCAGGACACACATGCTGAATAACAACAACACGGCTGAACGAAGCAGAGAAGGAGGCTGTAATGCAGAAAAGACTTCAAAATCATTCTTCGCCTTAAAAACTAAATGAACCTTGAAGTGACAACAGCTGTTTATACATCAAGCCACGATGAGAAAAAGTCCATAAAGCTGAACAAAGTCGATATGAAGATCATGTGAGATTGTATTTTAGGCCAACCACGAGACAAACTGCAAGTACAGTTTATAAAACACATGATTTTGCATCTCTTAGGATCCTTTAAAGCTGTTCTTTAACCCTCCTACAGTATACACCATGAATCACCACCACATTTCATTCAACACCCTTTCAAACTGTACATATCGTATCAGACTACCGGTGAAGAACTGCAGTAAATATACAAGGAACAGACACTGAGCATGTATTGCGTGTGCCTGGTGTGATCCATGTGGGGGAGGGGCGCATAAGAGCGGGAAATGTATCAAATTGTTCTGTGTGTGTGTGCATGTGTGCCTGGTGTGATCCATGTGGGGGAGGGGCGCATAAGAGCGGGAAATGTATCAAATTGTTCTGTGTGTGTGTGCATGTGTGCCTGGTGTGATCCATGTGGGGGAGGGGCGCATAAGAGCGGGAAATGTATCAAATTGTTCTGTGTGTGTGCCTGGTGTGATCCATGTGGGGGGAGGGGCGCATAAAGGGGGCGGGGGACATTTAGAGTGTGTGTGTGTGTGTGTGTCCTAGCATTACTATACTAGTGGGGACCTACATCTGTTTACACAGTCACGTGTGGGGACTCGCCTCCCTTATGGGGACAAATTGGAGGTCCCCAATCAATCAACAGCTTTATTAATCCCACAAGGGGCAGTTGGTTATGAGCAGCAGCTTATGTCATGAACACAGGCAGGAAGAAAACACACAGACACACCCCGGAGCACAGATGTGGATAATTCTAATTCACACTATAAATAGTTCAAAGCATCACAATAATAAATAAATACATAATCAAGTTAAAAGTCTTTTCAAGAATTTAAAAGTTTGAGTGCGGAAGGGATGAATGATTGAGAAAAGCGATTAGTCCTTTGAGCAGGGAGAGCATATCTTCGCCCTGATGGCAACAGACGAGATTCATGTGAAAGTACACGACCTGGAGAGTTCAGAATGCTCTCTGCCATGAGGGGAATCGTTCATGTTAGGGTGAAGACTTGGTTAGGTTTAGGGTAAGGCATGTGTTGGTTAAGGTTAGGATAAGTCTCCAGGAAATGCATGTAAGTCAATGTAATGTCCCCTGAAGTATACATGATGTGTGTGTGTGTGTGTGTGTGTGTGTGTGTGTGTGTGTGTGTGTGTGTGTGTGTGTGTGTGTGTGTGTGTGTGTGTGTGTGTGTGGTGTGTGTGTGTGTGTGTGTGTGTGTGTGTGTGTGTGTGTGTGTGTGTGGTGATCAGCAATTGTATATGTTCAAATGTCTCCTGTGAAGGATATCATGAAGCTTGAATGCAATCGAATGTAAAACAAAAAAGTGATGATTGATGAAAGTAGTACATCGGTCAGATTTGACCCGAAGACAACAGGAGGGTTAAATTCTTCATTTCTACGGGCATCTCGCTCCACGTGTCTTCTCTAGAAAGCTATCTCAAAAAGCTCAACACTCTCCTCCTCCCGCGGATGAAAGGAATCACAGCATGGCACTCATGTCTGTGAACCTCATCTCATTCTGCGGATTAATAAGAAGAAGGAGAAGAAGAAGTGAAACCTCGCGTCTCGCTCCCTTTCTACTCACAAGGTGTCTCATTATGGCGCTGAAGGAAAAGGTGAGTCTTTTGAAATATCCACACACTTTACGGACATTTCAAAAACTCTCTTCTCAAAGTTTCATTCATAAAAAATACCTTTTATTAGCTTCTATCAAGACGTTGCATCATATGGTTTTCTAAAGAATCCACATGGACAGGTGAGGTATGGGATACCTGAGGACAGGGACTGAATGATAACATCACTGGAGTAAGTCCTCAAGGTCAAAGTTACCACGCTGTCTTTAACGATGATCCGAGGGGGACAGAGTCGTCCATCATCACACGGGTTTATTACAGATTGGGGACTGTTTTTTATGGTTTTCTCCAACAGTTCCATCGGTTATTGTAACATGTCGTGTCGCCCTGTACCTTAAGATTTATGTCCAGCGCGCGCTGTGGCAAGGTGACGGTGGAGAGTGATGGCGTGGAGGAGGAGGATGGATATATAACGGGTCAGATTTAAACAAGGAGAAATCTTGCCAGGTATATTTGTCTTGTTACGAGTCAGAATATGTCTTTGCTCTCGATATGAGACATAACTTGACGTTGAAGTAACAATGCAGTGAGATATGGGTCTTGTGTTTAGACGATGCATCTAAAGGCCCGGACACACCAACCCGATGTCTGGCCGTCGATGAGCGTCCTGTCGCCCTACTCAGATTGGTGTGTCCCGCACCGTCGTGTCTTTTCGGCCTTCCGCCGCCGGTTCAACATGTCGGATCGGTGGGCTGTCGGTAACAGGCTGTCGGCCGAATAAATCACTCTGATTGGCTGTTCAGGTAGCGACTCAGTGCATGAGAAGCGAAACAGAAGTGAGGGACCCAAAGAAACGATTAAGAAGGCAAATGTGAGATTTCATTTACCTCCAGCTCTCGACGCCGGTTCGGGAAAGCCCCGCGAGCTTCTCGCTGTAGAGCGACAATGGAACGCACACGCTATTTGTTGTTTGTTTATATCACGCAGTCTGTTCTTCTTCTCTCGGTGTATCACGCAGTCTGTCTTCCGGTTGCCTCTTTTGAATGGCGAATACACACTACCGCCGCCTGCTGGTAAGGAGAGTTATTGCCACTCACGCATGCGCAGTTCGTACGTGCGTCTTGGCCGTCGGCTGAAGTCTTTGCGGTTCCAGTGCGACACGTGGCCTAGACGCAGAGACGCGGAAATCCATTTTCATTGGAAAATCAGCAACTAGAAAACAGAAAACTTTTGAGCATTTCTGGCTTATTCTGTAACAACATTTCCCCATTCTGGTAGATATACATGTTCAAAATGTGTTTTCTCAGCTACAAGATCTAATTTATCTGAATATCCTATTTAGCACATGTCACTTCTTCTATTGGCAGATGTTTTAATTCATTACAAGCGAAAGAACCTTGTTTTTATTATTCTTTTGCCTGATTTCGGAGCAGCATTTGTTCCAGTGTGAAGTTCATATCCTGTCCGAGACTTCCTGTTTGCTTTAGTCATTCTTTGTTTGCTTGTTTACTGTAGCCACAACTTCCCCATATCCATAATGTCGTTGCTAGAAAGAGAAATGTAGTAAAAGGAGGTGTGTGTGTGTGTGTCCCTAATCAAAATAAAGTAGAAAACTAGAATTTAAATAGATGAGAAAATGGATGAAAGAGTACCTTGAATGTGCAGTGCACAGATGATGGACAGATGCAGTGTTCAAATGCTACGTGACGACGCACCACTCGCCTGCTCTTGACCCTGGTTCGTGTCTATAAAAAAGCAATGAGGTGGCGGGGCGGCGGGGTGGGTACAAAGACCTTCGTTTATCGGAAAGGTCACAGGTTGTCTCCCAGCTGACAGCCAGTGTGTATCCATCAAAAGACGTTTATCCCCTCCTAATGTCCTTCAGCCACACACACACACACACACACACACACACACACACACACACCACACACACACACACACACACACACACACACACACACACACACACACACACACACACACACACACACACACACACACACACACACACACACACACACACACACATACACGTATACATCACTTCAGGGGACATTACATTGACTTACATGCATTTCCTGGAGACTTATCCTAACCTTAACTATAACCAACACATGCCTAACCCTTAACCTTAACCTAACCAAGTCTTCACCCTAAAACTAATGATCCCCCTTATGGGGACCTCCAATTTGTCCCCATAAGGGAGGCGAGTCCCCACACGTGACTATGTAAACAGATTTAGGTCCCCACAAGTATAGTAATGCTAGGACACACACACACACACACACTCTAAATGTCCCCCCGCCCCCTTTATGTGCCCATCCCCCCACATGGATCACACCTGGCACACATGCACACACACACAGAACAATTTGATACATTTCCCGCTCTTATGTGCCCCTCCCCCACATGGATCAAACCTGGCACACGCAATACATGCTCAGTGCATAGACTGTATATATAAAGGTTCAGTGTCTGTTCCTTGTATATTTACTGCAGTTCTTCAGATACACACACACACCACACACACACACACACACACACACACACACACACACACACACACACACCACACACACACACACCACACACACACACACACACATATCACATTGTACACACACACCACACACACACACACAACACACACACACACACACACACACACACATACACATTACACTACACAGTACACACACACCACACACACACACAAACACACACACACACACACACACAAACACACACACACACACACACACACTAACACTTTGACTTGTGCTTATCAAAACCCCCTGATGAGTATTGATTGCGTCGGCTGCAGCGATTAATACAGACATCAAAACAGAATCTAGTTCAATCGACTTGTTTGATGGAGGTATTCATCTAATGTCAGCCTGTTTTTTTAAAAACTCTATATTCAGTCCAGAGTGGAATTATGTACAATATTTCCAAACACTATGTTTGTATCAAGTGACCATTTTCACACGGCTGCCTCGGTGACTTCAAAGTGGGAGAAACACGGAGGGGAAATAACGTCAGGAGGCCAGGTCTTTATGTGCGATAACTTTCTGTTTTCCTTTCACATCAAATAATCAAGTTTCTAACACCCAGGTGTATCAAACTATATTTAATAAGGACACACGCTGAAGAACAACAACACGAGACCTGCACGAATCAGAGAAGGAGGCTGATCTCCAAAGACTTAGAAGCCATTCTTCGCCTTAAAAGCAGCATCCAAAGCTTGACTTAATGGACCTCGAGGTGACAACAGCTGTTCACACACAAACACCATATCATGACATATGAATGAAAGCTCCAGGTGAGATTGCATTTGACACCAAACACGAGACGAACTGCAAGTTATAAAACACGTGATTTTCCACCAAGGACCCCAGTCTTAGCTACACAAGGATCCTTGAAAACTGTTCTTTAAATGCTTCATTTCTACGGGCATCTCGCTCCACACGTCTAGTTTGGTTGGTTGATAAATTAGTGCATGCTACTCATTTGTCCTCAGCCGGACTCCCTTCCCACTCGTAAAGTTAACGGTGTGTGTGTGTGTGTGTGTGTGTGTTGTGTGTGTGTGTGTGTGTGTGTGTGTGTGTGTGTGTACAGAGAGGAAGAGCGGAGGGAATAACAATTGTTTACGCCTCCCGTTGTGCGAGGTCATGTTTTTAATTATCTCGGGAGGAATCGAGTCCTCGTTGTGTGTAAATTGTTTTTATTTGGTCTCAGCTTTCTGCTCTCCCCTTCCTCTAACTTCTGACATCGTGTAAAAGGGCTCGGCTGCGGAGACGTTAAATGAACCGCAGCAAAACACTACAGCCATGTTTCAGAATAAAACACCACAATTATTTACCCTGCCGCCTCTAATAGAATATAATAATAACGTGCCGGTTTCCAGGCAGCGCATTATAAGTGGAGAGGGTCCTGAGAGGCATAGGGCTAATATACTGGGGAGGCTGTGGCTCAGTGGATAGTGTGATGGACTTAGAATCTAGCAAGTTCGAGTCCCACTGCAGTCAGCATGAGGAATAACTGGAGGGTATGTGAATGTTTTTAGGACGAGGATATTTACAGTTAAAGCAGGAGGCAAACAGGATGAAATAAGAAACACACGTTAAGAACAATGGGGATTGAATAAGTGCAGATGCAAGGTGTAACACATGAGTAGCTTCAGTATAACGGCCCGTCCACACGACAGCGTCGAAAACTCCAATCTGCCCATTCACTTTCAATGGGGTGACGTCACGTTGCCTCGCTTTTTCGCCGAACTGAATTGTGGGTAGCAGAGCGGTCCGTCTCCGGCGTCAGAAGTTGAACATCAACTTCTGACGGCGTCGGAGTAGCCAGCGCCAGCCAATCAAATCCCGTTTCTGAAAATCTGACAGCTGAAGCCGTAGCCAATCAAACCGCGTCTAAGCTGGGAGAGATATCCCGCCGTTCATTTCTATAATTTCAAAAAAAAGTCGGAGGAGAAACTAACTTATCGCCGTAGCGAATCACCCGGTTTTGTATGACCAGACCCTCTTCACCTACCGGGACACAAACCGGCGGAACCATGCATGGAGGGAGGTGGCAGAGACAGGGGGGAACTGTAGGGTTTCGCCTGTTTGGGGAGTTTATATATATATATATTGCTCCCATAAAATCCCCGGGGTTTTTTGCTCTGTATGTCGGGGGCGGGAGATTCATGTGATTGGCTGTTGGTCGTGTTGCTTGAATAAAATCCCCAAGCTCCAGACACGCCCAGCTCCAAGCTTTTCTTTAAGCTGTAGTGTGGACGCTCCGTAAGAGGGATACAAAGCAGCTAGTCTAACACTTTGAGGGATACATCGTAACCTGAAGTTACCAAATCCTCCGACCAGCTATTTAAAAAGGAACATCGTGTTGGCTTATTCCATATGAAAGCCACATTTGCATTAGCCGTGAGTTTCTGAAGCCCAGTTGGCGTGCTGTGGGAAGACAGTGTGCAGGAGAAGACGCTGCTGCTGCATTGTAATGCCACTCTGAATATCGCCGAGGGAATTGGTGGATGGGACATGGTGTGTTCGTTATATATCTAATGGGATATCAATCTGCGTTTCACACTGAAATATATTAAAAGCGGCGATTAACGAGTGGAACAGCTGTCTCATCAAAGCGCTTAATGAAGACACTCAAATAAGGACCTTTTTAAATGTATTTAAACACACATATCCGTCTCCCTTTTCATCCCACATACGGTTTGATTAGCCTGGCCTTTTCTTTCTGATCGGCACGCCTTTCCAAACAACAATACATCGTTTCAATCAGTGAAAAGCTGCGCGCCGACACGCCCTCCGAAAGGACTCCAATCAGCTTTCCCTGATTTTGGAAACGGAGGATTGTTTTGCGCGTGAATCAGCGAGCGCCGTGCAGCGTCTGGATGTGAGGAAGTTTAGCAATCAGGAGATACTCCTTCAGAACCAGGCACGTCGCGTTCACACACACGACTTCAACAGCAGAACAAGCTTCGACATTGTCACACTCAACAAAAGAGCCATCGGAGACTTCAATGCAGGCCAATTAAAGAACTGCGTATTAATCATCCAGGCCTTTCCCTTAAACACACGATCATTGGAAAGGTGACAAAGACCGAGGGGATTTAGAGGCTTAGCAACTAATCATCTTCATTGATCCATGCTGATTGTGTTCTTGATTAATCGCTGGGTGAACAAAATGTCACATAATTGTTAATCACAATTCCCCAGAGTCCTTGGTGGCGTCTGTAAATATCCCGCTTTGTCCGATCAATGGTTTTTAGAGAATCCATGGAGGGTTTATAACTCTCTTTACAGCTGCATGAACATCGGGATGAAGTACCCACATCCTTCACTCAAGTAGAAGTACAGATACTCGTGTTTAAAAATACTCTGGTAAAAGTAGAAGTACTCACTAAACTTCTTTACTCAAGTGAAAGTAAAGAACTTTGAAATGTACTTCAGTAAAAAGTACCCATAGCTAGCAGCTGCTTTAAAGAGTACCTGACCTCCCTTTATATCAATAGATGTTCAAAATGTGAGAAGTAGAAAGTACAGGTATTTGAGTTCAACATGTGAGAAGTAGAAAGTACAGGTATTTGAGTTCAACATGTAAGAAGTAGAAAGTACAGGTATTTGTGTTCAACATGTGAGAAGTAGAAAGTACAGGTATTTGAGTTCAACATGTAAGAAGTAGAAAGTACAGGTATTTGTGTTCAAAATGTAAGAAGTAGAAAGTACAGGTATTTGTGTTCAACATGTGAGAAGTAGAAAGTACAGGTATTTGAGTTCAACATGTAAGAAGTAGAAAGTACAGGTATTTGGGTTCAACATGTAAGAAGTAGAAAGTACAGGTATTTGTGTTCAACATGTGAGAAGTAGAAAGTACAGGTATTTGAGTTCAACATGAGAGAAGTAGAAAGTACAGGTATTTGAGTTCAACTTGTAAGAAGTAGAAAGTACAGGTATTTGAGTTCAACATGAGAGAAGTAGAAAGTACAGGTATTTGAGTTCAACTTGTAAGAAGTAGAAAGTACAGGTATTTGAGTTCAACATGTAAGAAGTAGAAAGTACAGGTATTTGAGTTCAACATGTAAGAAGTAGAAAGTACAGGTATTTGAGTTCAACATGAGAGAAGTAGAAAGTACAGGTATTTGAGTTCAACATGAGAGAAGTAGAAAGTACAGGTATTTGAGTTCAACATGTAAGAAGTAGAAAGTACAGGTATTTGAGTTCAACATGTAAGAAGTAGAAAGTACAGGTATTTGAGTTCAACATGTGAGAAGTAGAAAGTACAGGTATTTGAGTTCAACTTGTAAGAAGTAGAAAGTACAGGTATTTGAGTTCAACTTGTAAGAAGTAGAAAGTACAGGTATTTGAGTTCAACATGTAAGAAGTAGAAAGTACAGGTATTTGAGTTCAACATGTGAGAAGTAGAAAGTACAGGTATTTGGGTTCAACATGTAAGAAGTAGAAAGTACAGGTATTTGAGTTCAACATGTGAGAAGTAGAAAGTACAGGTATTTGGGTTCAACGTGTAAGAAGTAGAAAGTACAGGTATTTGAGTTCAATTATTAATTAAATTCTTCTTTTGATTACTTCGGCTACCGTCTCCATGATTATGTTGCCTTGACTCGACATTGAGCCTGCTAACAGTCA